>NW_006400155.1:709682-741675 GCF_000299155.1 Elephantulus edwardii
TGTTGCTTGCTGTTCTGTTAAATTTTGCTATTCTGACTGGGGTGAGATGATATCTCATAGTTGTTTTGATTTGCATCTCTCTTAGAGCGAGGGATGTTGCCCATTTCTTCATGTGCTTGTTAGCCATCTGAATGTCTTCTTTGGTGAAGTGTCTGTTCCTATCCTGTGCCCATTTTTCTATTGGATTATTTACCTTTATCTTGTGGTCCTCAAGTATTTTATAAATTCTGGATATGAATCCCTTATCTGATATGTCATTACCAAATACTTTTTCCCAGTCTGGCTTCCCTCTTTACCCTGTTGATCCACAACATAAAGTCTTCCAAGTATTCTGAAAAACCTACAACCAGGAGAAGATAAAATAGATGAATGGGATCTTCTAAGAATCAAATTCCTATGCACATATTCCAGTTCTTATTCTTTTATTTGTAATTGTTGTTGCTGTTGTAATTGTTATATTCTGTCAAGTCACCTGTGACCCATAGCAACCCTTTGTACAGCAGCTCTGAATCTTCCCTGTACTGAGCCAGACTCACTAATTCCAACACACCAGCCCCCATTACCCCAGCCATTGTATCAGTCCATCTCATCGAGAGTCTTCCTCTCCTGCTCTGTCCCTCCATTCTTCCAAGCATGCTGTTCTTTTCCAGGACTAGTCCCTTCTGGCCACATGTCCAAAGTATGTGAAATGGAGTTTCAAAGTCCTAGCCTCCAAGGAGAAACTTGGTTTCACCCTCTCCAAGATAGACCTATTTGTTTTCTTGACGGTCCATAGTATGTTCAAGACACTTCTCCAGCACCACAATTTGAAGGCGTCAATTCTTATGTCCTTCTTAGTCATTGTTCAGCTCTCTGACTCATAGCAAGTACTTATGAAGACCATGGCCTGGATTAGGTGCACCTTACTGCTGGTGTTAATGTTCTTTTATGTAGTAATTTTTCTTTCGCAAACATTAAGGCTTTTATTTCGTTTTTTAAATAGTTTCAAATGTAATGATAGTATACCTTAGTACATGTCTTTTATTATGCATTGTGCTGGAGATTGGTGCATTCTTCGATTTAGGGATTTGTGTCTTTCAGTTCTGGGGAATTTTCTTATTATTTCTTGAATAATTTTCTTCTTTCTGCTTTCCTTGTTAACTTTTTCTGCAAGTTACATTAGCTAGGTAATAAATATTTTTGATTCATCATCTCTGTTTCTTTATATTTTTTATCATATTGTTCTCGTGTGTGTGTGTGTGTGTGTGTGTGTGTGTGTGTGTGTGTGTGTTATTATATGCTGTTGAATCGGATCCAATGGCACAGGAGGCCCCTCCCTCTCCAGCAAAGCATCTGCTGGATTCAAACCATGTGCCTTCAGGAATGTAGCACAGCTTTTTGCCACTAGACTATCAGAGGTCCCTTTGTCGGTTTATTTTTATTCAACTCATTAAAAAGTTACATGACTTCTAACCCTTTAGTGTTTTATCAAGATAATCATACTTTTGAAAAAAAAATTTTGAGTAATGTCCTGTTTTGTTTTTCTGAGTATCCCTTCTCTTTCACTCCCTCTTTGATGAGAGTAATCTTATAAGAGTATCTCTAAAAGTACTAAAATCTTTTTGATATTTTCTTTATGAGCGGAATTATTTGTTTCCTTTGGATTCTTTGTGTATGATCTATATCTGTTTGATGAACTCCTCTTACTACAAAAGGACTTTTTTTCTTAAATACACTGATCGTTGGTTGAACAGTGATACTTAAAGTGATGCACTTTATCTTTTTGGAAACTCTGAGCAAGCCTTATCTTCTGGCTGAGCCTTATTTTCAGAAATAGGTGAGGAGTTGACTGTTGTGGAGTGAACTCAAAATCTTGGTACAATTTACACTTTAGAGTTACTGAATTTCCTCAAAGAATCATTAGCTATCATGCTCCTACTGAGATTAAGCTAAAGGAGAGGTTTTATCATGTGCTGTTTACAAAAATAAACTCTGCCTCACACTAGAGGTACCTCTTCACTGACTTTGCATTAGGGTTCTGACACTGTTACTCCCATGGAACTGTTGCTGACTTTGAACTTCCAGAGAGGTACTACTGCCTTTGTGTTAGCAGCAGAACTCCCTACAAACTAATTGTTGTTGTTACATGCCATCAAATCGGAGCTGACTCATAGCTGACCTTCTGGTGGGGCTTCAGAGGCTGTAAGTGAGAGAGAGATTGCCTGCCTCTCTTCCTTGCCTTTGGGCTGGCAGCACAGCTCCTTCTGCTAGGCCACCAGAGCTCCCTTACAACTAATTCATTAGCCCTCTCAATTTCTAGTCTTACTTCCAGTTCACATTGAACTGTTTTGGACACCCTTAGAAAAAATCAGTTGACTACGAATGTGAAGATTTATATATGGAGTCTCAGTCCTGTGACTCTTTGATCTACATGTCTACACTTAATGCCAGTATCACACTGCTGTGATTGCTGTATTTTAATAGTAAACATTGAAATCAGAAATTCTGAGTCCTTCAGGTTTATTCATTTTTGAGATTATTTTGGCTTTTCTGGGTCCTTTATGTTTTTGTTTAAATTTTAAGATCAGCCTTAAATGTATACGGAAAAGAAAGCCAGGATTTTGAAAGCTTTTATTTTGTTGATTCAATTTTAATCGGAAGCTCAGTTTACAAAGTAGCATGATCTTAACAATATTAAATCTTCCAGTAAACATAAAATCTCTCTACTTCTTTGGGCCATCTTTAATTTCTTTCACTGATATTTTGTAGTTTTCTGTATATAAGCCTTGTACATCTTTAGTAAAATTTATTTAAGTATTTCAGTCTTTGATGCTATTGTGAAGATATTTTTAATTTCCTTTTTGAGTTAATCTCGTATCCTTTATCTTTGCTGAAATAATTTGTTGTTGCTAATAATATTTTTTATGGACTCCTTAATTTTTAATATGTAAAATCTTATAATCTGTAAAAGAATTTTCCTTTTTCTAATTTTGATGGATGCCTTGCCTAATTGCCCTATTTAGAATTCAAATGCAGTAAGGAATTGATTGTCAAAAACAGTGTCTTGTTTCTGATCTTTAAGGGAAGGTTTTCAGTCTTTTATCATTAATATGATGTTAACTCTTATTTTTTCAAAGATGTCTTTAATGAAATTGAGGGAATTCCTTCCAATTCTTATTTTGTTGACTGATTTAATTTTTATTTGTTGATGGGTGGGGGCCTTTTTTCCCTTGGAAATTTGTTGGATTTGTTAATTGTTTGGGGGTTTTTTGTTTTGTTTTGTTTTGGTTTTTTTTTTTTTTTTTTTAATTTTTTTAATATATACTGAACTACCTTTGCAACCTTGATGTAAATCCAGTTGGTCTGGTGTGTAATATTTTTAACCTATTTCTAGACTCACTCGACTTATATCTTACTTGGGATTTTTTAATCTATTTTCATAAGAGATAAATCTTCTTTGTTACAGACATGTTCAAATTTTCTCTTTCTGACTTAACCCACTTTAGTAGTTTGTTTCATTTTAGAAACTTGTCCATTTTGCTATAGTATCTAATTTGTTGACATCTATAACCAGTTGTAACCAACTCACAGCTGACCCTCTGGAAGGTTTTTCAGAGTCTGTAAACTCCATGGGAGGAGATTATTCATCTTTCTCTTGAGCAGCTGGTAGAATGGCAGTGTAACTCCTTACCCAGGAGGCCACCAGACCTCCATGGTTGACATAGTCTCAGGATTCCTCTAGTCTCCATCAGGACATTAAGCCCTGATATTATTATAATTTTGATGTCTCTCTTTTATTTCTCTCCCACTTTATCCAGGACCTTCTATTATAATCCCTTTCAAAGAAGCTAGCATTAATAGCTGGACACTATCTTATTCTACTGGTTTTAAGGTCATCTAAGTTAAGAATCACAATATCTGTTGGTGATATGAGCTTATTATTTCTGTGCATCTTTGACTTACTTTATTCTTTGCTCTGAACAGGAAGAAACCAGTTATAACAACTTAATGACCGCTTGCGAACTTTTAAGTACCCACTTGCTACTCACCAGTGTAGAATGTGGAAGACTGCCCTTGTGGATTGTGTTATGCTAGTTAACCCTTGGTGTCCCCTAAAACTATGGTTCTGAGGCCCCATGACCAGTGACCCTCAGAGTGCTTGGTTAAATAATCATGTTGAATTTATGCATGAGGATAGATATAATCTCTCTCTTTCCCATATCTGTTTCCCTTGCCTGTCTCCTATGTATCCACATGTACATTAATGTTTCTTTTTACTATTGAATGTAAGGTTGTGTATGTAATGTCCTATTGTTGTATATAATTCTTACATGGCTCTCTGTGTCTTTATTTTTTTCAGTGATACCGTACTAATAACCCCTCATTTTAAATATCCTTTCCTTTCACCCACCTTGCTCTATGTGTCTTTTATCTAATTGCAAATTTTTCTTCTCTTCTTACCCCTGGTAACCATTAAAGACTGTTCTGTTCTGTTTGTACACGTTCCTTTAGCATTTTTATAACAGAAAGCTCATACAATACTTGTTCTTTTGTGTCCGACTTACCTCACTCAGCATAAAGTCCTTCAGGTTCATCCATTTTATAGATGTTTTGAAAATTCTTCATTGTTCTTTAACTTACATAGTATTCCATTATCTGCGTGTACATAGTTTGTTTATCCACTTATCTGTTGATGGGTACTTTGATTGTTTCCATCTCTGCTATCATAAATAATGCTGCAGTGAGCATGAGTATGTAATAGCTATATGTGTCCCAGCGCTTACTCTTGGGGGAGATTTATACACTTAATAGGTTGTGAGAATGGTACGGAACTGGGCAGGGTTTCATTCTGTTGTAGATAGGTTCGCTGTGAGTCAGAGCTAACTTAGCAGCACCTAACAACAGCAGCAGCAAGCTTTTATGACTTAGTGGGTAAGGAGTAATACTGTCAGTCCACAAGCAGGCAGTTCAAATCCACCAGCTGCTCCTCAAAGGAAAATGGGCTGTCTCCTCCCATGAAGTTTAAAGCTTCTGAAAACCCATTAGTTTCAACCTGCCAACCATGAGTTTGAAGTATTTGGGCTATTGCCCATTTATGGGTTTTTGTTTATTTGTTTTGAGATGTGGGCTTATTTGTGTTATAAATAAAAGCCTGATAAAATGTTTATACTGAAATCATATATATATAGAATCATTAGATCAAAGATATATATAAATGCTTCCATTTCTTTGTTCCCAGTTGTTGTTAGATGCCCTGAAGTTGAGTACCATAGCGACCCTATGAACAACTCCTGGATTGAATGCAATGTAGTTTTACTTCTGAGTACAGACTTTTATTTTTACCGAAAATTCTATTTTCTTGAAATCATTCACACTTACCCAGCATCTAACTTTTTTTTTTTTACATTTTAGAATCAATAGAGAAAAGAAACACCAGTTTCATTGTGGCAAGTTTGCCATTTTTCTAATACAGAATAGTGTACATGTTATTCGATAGTTAAGTAACCCTGATGTCACAGTGATTAAGTGGTTAACTGTCAAAAAAAAATCAACAGTTCAAACCCAGAAAGCTCAATTGGCTCACTGGAGAAATGACCTGCTACCATAATCATCATGACCTGGGAAACCCCATGTGATGGGTCCCCTGTGATAGATAGGGTCACTGTGTGTCAGAGTCAGCTCAGTGGCGTGCACCAACAGGTGAGGAGTAAATAAGGGAAAGTAATAAGTGCTGAAATATTTAAAATTTATTTAAATGCTTTTACATGTTTTTAATTATTTTAAAGTAAAATAGGAAACCATTATCCCAAGGATGCAAGAATCCTTGTTTCAAGAATCCAAGGATGCATGAATAGTGTTTCCTCTTGAACATTGTTTCTTGAGCTCGGTAACATGTAAAATGATACTTTATTGGGGTTTTTTCTTCTCTGTCTGAAGAGCTATTAAAATTTAGAAATGTGTCTCCAATTTTAAAAAAAATTAAATTCTAAGAAATAATTTTGTTTAGATGCTTAACATATGAGCCTGAAGAATCTGTTGTCAGCAGGCCACTCTATTTTAAATAGAAAGGGGTCAAATATACTAAGAAAAAAGGGGATGAATAATGAATATTGCATTGAAATCGATGGATGAGAAAAAGAACTGTCTAAAAGAAATATGTTGTTGTTGATTGCCGTCGAGTCGAGCACACCTCATAGCAACCCAATAAACAAAAGGCCTGAAACCTTTCTGTAATTCTCATCACTTATCAAAGTTCATAGAGTTTCCAGAGGC
Source organism: Elephantulus edwardii (assembly GCF_000299155.1). Lineage (NCBI taxonomy): Eukaryota > Metazoa > Chordata > Mammalia > Macroscelidea > Macroscelididae > Elephantulus > Elephantulus edwardii. The sequence continues at coordinate 715,935 of NW_006400155.1, forward strand.
ATGTTGTTTAAGAAGTGGATGCCACCCCTGCTTCCCAATATGTGATTAGGTATTATATGCATAACAATAGTCTAGAATAGAAAAGTGGACTTGCGGGGGTGGGGAGAAAGAGGAAATTGTGCAACAAGGAAAGAATCTTTTTGAAGAGAAAAGAAAACTGGATTGGGGATTGTTGTTGTTCTTAAGTACCTTCAGGTTGTAGGTGACTCAGCGACCCTATAGCTTGGGGGTGGGGGGAGAGTAGGGAGGAAAATGTGAAACAATGAATGAATGGAAATCCAAGTTTTCTGTTAAAATTTACTTGTAAAATGTAAGACTATTTAACCAAGAATTACAATTCCGTCACCATGTGCGGAGGTTGGAATGGAGGAAGTACGTGTGCATGTATATGTTCCATGCAGTACATTCCTGTACATGGTTTCACTGTAGATAATTGGAGAAACAGTCTTCTAAAACTGTATTCACAGATGTCGAACAGGCCATAGTATATATTAGTCTGTAGAGTTCGGCCTTGCCTTAGAAGTTTCTGCATGCCTTAGAGTTATTCATCTTAGGTGAACAGTTCCAGAAATCTTATCGCTCAAAAAACTTTTTAATTTTGAATATAAAAAGAAATACTAGGATCCTGAAATTCTTGATAAATACTCTCCCCATTATTCTAGAAAACTACTTTCACATTCAAACCAGAAAAGAATCGGGGGAGGGGGGTGAAACCCCTCTTCTATAGAGATTTCTAGTGGGTGAAAATCTGTGCTGCCCACCCAAAGGCAGGAGGTGTGAATTCACTAGCTATTCCATGGATAGATAGATGAGCAGTCTCCTCCCATGCTGTTTGCAACTTCCAAAAACCCTTCAGAGGCTCAGCTATGAGTTGGTTCCAACTTGTCAGTAATGAGAGATTATATGTAATCATTTCTTTTTTTTTTTTTTACCTGTATTGGCAACCTTGAGTTTGAATTTCATTTTGACCGTGTGAAAGGTTTTTTTATACATCATTCTCATTTTGGAATACCCTTGGTACTGTTAAGTTTTTATCTCAATTACTTGCTAATTTTACTTTCATGTGCTTAATGACTTGAATATCTGTATTCTGCATGTAAGGAGCTTTCTGTTGATTTAGATTGTTCGAATTTATCAGCTGCTCTGAGGGAAAAAGATGGACAGTCTCCTCCCATTTGATTTACAGCCTCTGAAAATCCACAAGAAGGTCAGCTAAAAGTCTGTTCTGACTCAGTGGTACATACTGACAATATTCTGCATTTAGAGAGTCCTAATTATATAATGTTTAAAGCATTTGCTGCTATTAACAAAATAACACCAGTCTATGAGAGCTAAAATACAACCTTAAATATATCCCCTGTGAATTTAGAGACTATCTCAAGAATAGCTTGAAGGCCAAAGACAAGATGAGCTATAGAATGACATCAAAGCATCATACAGGAAGAAAGAAAAGGTCATTCAAACAGCCGGGGGTGGGGGGTGGGGGGTGGGGGGGACTTGCTCCTGAACATAGTGAAGTGAAAGCAAAAGGAAAAAATAAGAGAGCTGAGCAAAGAATTTCAAAGAGCAGCTGAAGAAAGCAAAAGAAAAAATCATAAAAAGAAACCCTTGTTCAAAAACCTAGAGTTAGAAAACCAAAAGTAAATAATATATATTTGGCATTTCCCAAACTGAGAGATTGCAAGTTTCAAATCTTGTGTTACAAGATTAAATGATTCTCTGGGCAAGTATCAAAAGATGCAAGAAGCATCAACATGGAAGCATCTACAGAGTCATTGGCCCAAACAAAAGTGGATTGGTTGACGTGCACCCATTTCACGAGGTAGCATGTGATCAGGAAGTAATGGCACGAAAAAGGAAGAAGTGCAAGTTGCACTGAAGACATTCACAAAAAATTAGGTCCCAAGAATTGATAGATTACCACTTGTGTTTCAGCAAACAGATGTGGCCCTGGACATGTTTCCTCATCTATGCCACGAAATTTGGAAGACAGCTTAGACTGACTGAAAGAGATTTGTATTTTTTTGCTCATTCCAAAAACTATTGATACAGAAGAATGTGAAAATTATCAGACAGTATCATTAATATCACATATCAGTAAAATCTTCCTGAGGAGAATTCAGTAATGCATGGAGCAGTAAATAGATACGGTACTGCCAGGAATTCAAATAGGCTTCAGTAGAGGCCGTGGGACAAGCGTCACTGCTGATGTCAGATGAATACGACTGAAAGCAGAGAATACCAGAAAGATGTTTGTTCATGCTTTACAGACTATGCAAAGATCTTTGCTTGTGGGGATCATAGTAAATTATTAATAATGTTGCAAAGAATGGGACTTCCAAAACAATTGTTTTCATAAAGAACCTGTTCCTAGACTGATGAGTAGACTTTCAAACAGAAAATAGGACCATTGTATGGTTCATTCAGAAAGCTCTAGAGGCTTAGTGCTTAAAGCACTGTGCTGCCAATCCAAAGGTACGTGTTTGGAATTCACCAGTTGCTCCTTTGAGAAAGATGGATAGTCTCCTTCATTTGATTTACTACCTGTGAAAACCTGCTGGAGGTCAGCTATGAGTCAGATCTGACTCTACAGTGCTTAAGAACAACCACCACATGGTTTGTAATTAGGAAAAGTATGCACCAGCTTGTATCCTTTGACCCTATTTATTCAGTCTAAATATTTGTTTAGTATACTAAACAAATAATTAAAGAAGTGGGGCTATATGGGGAAAAATGTGGTATCAGGACTGGAAGAAGACTCATCCAGAACCTGCAGTCTGCAGATGACACAACCTCCCATTTAGAACATAAAGAAGAAAGACTTGAAGTGCTTATTGATGAAGTTTCAGGACTTTAGCTTTCACTATGATTGCTTCTTGATATAAAGGAAATAGTCTTAAAATTAGACCTATAAATAGTAATATAATAAATGGAGGAACAAAAATTACATTGTCAAGGATATCTTTTTACTGGGATCCACAGTCAAAACCATGGAAACAATAGTCAAGAAATTAAACCACTTACTTCATTGAGTAAATCTCCTGTCATGGTCCTATTTAAAGTACTAAAGGATGTCTCTTTAAAGACTCAGATGTGCCTGAGTCAAACCACGGTATTTTTATTTGTTTTATACGCATGTGAACGTTAGATAATGAATAAGGAAAACCTAAGAACTTGAGTGAATTACAGTCATGGCGAAGAATGTTGCCAGCACAACTCTGTCTTGGATTAAGTCGAGCCCGGGTGCTTCGAAGCAGTGGTGGTGAGACTTGATCTCACAGATTTGAACATACCTGTTAGCCAAAGATGCCAGTCCTGAAAAAGGACATCAAGCTTGCAAACTTAGAGTTTCCAAGTGAGGAGATCTCCTCACACAGATGACTTTCTACTTACTAACTGCAGCAGTGGGCTTAGGCACTGCAGGGATTGTGAAGATGGCACAGTATCAGAGTGTTGTGTTCTCCTGTACATAGATGAGGTCACCAACTCAGCAGCACCTAACTAAAAGAAGAACAAATCCAGCCAGAGTTAGAGTAAAGCTCCAGTTGACAGTACCATACCAAAAAGCGGGGGGGTGGGGGCAAATGCCCCTTTTTCTACTACCTAGTTCTGGGGGCCCAGTGAGTAAAGAGTTGCACTGTCAACCCAGATGCAGCCAGTTCAAATGAACTCACTGTTCCTCAGGAGGAAGACGGGCAATCTCTTCCATGCGATTTATACAGCCTTGGAAAACCTGCTGGAGCGTCCGCTAGGAGTTCATTCCGATTTGATGGTAATGATTGCTTGAGTGTTACGAATTTGACAGATTACTTAGCTCTCTGCCCCTCTGCAACAATTTGAAAAGTGACAGTAGTCCATTTCTAGAATGCTGTTGTTTTGTTGTTGTTAGGTACCATTCAGTCTCCCACAACTCTTAGAACCTTACCTTCCTTTTATTTCTGATATACTTGAGCCCATTGAGACAGTCACTATGGAGCAAGTTAAATTGATAAGGACAGCATGGCTCTTGAAAATATTGCAAAACTATAAAATATCAGATGAAAGGATCTCTTACTAACTTAACTGAAGAAGAATGCCAGAGGATCACCTGCTGAAGATGAAAAAGAAATGGAAAAGCTGAAAGAACTGCTACATGAAATAAGATAGAAGACGCAAAGGAATGCAGCTTTGAAAGCACCTCTGTTGGAGAGTTCTCCTTCAGTTTCACATTTTAGTCTCCAGGAGAGAGCCAACAGATGATGGTGTTGTCTCACCGGAAGCACTGGGACGCGGACCCTGGCAGAAAGGAAGGTTTGGAAACATAGAGGAGGTAGGGAATCAGGCCGAAAGCCAGACGGCAGTGGAGCCTGGGACTGCAGTTGGAAAAACTGTGTTAAGAGAGAAAGCAGAGATTTCCTTCTGAGGAAAAAATATTTTATATATATAATGTTGTGTTGTTATGTGCCATTGAGTCGCTTGTGACTCATAGCAACCCTATGTACTACAGCACTAAACTCTGCTCTGTCCTGTGCCAATCGTACTGTTTCCGACACTCCCATCCCGATTACCCCAGTCACTGAATCAATCCACCTCATAGAGAGCCTTCCCCTCCTGCGCTGTCCCTCCACCCTCCCAAGCATGATGTCCTTCTCCTTACAACATGTCCAGAGTATGTTAGACGGAGCCTCAGAATCCTTGCCTCCAAGAAACTACCCAGTTTAACCCCTTCCAGGATGAATCTGTTTGTTTTTCTAGCAGTCCATGGTACCCTCAACACTCTTCTCGAGCACCACAGCTCAAAGGCATCAATTCTCCTTCTATCCTCCTTGGTCATTGTCCAACTCTCTGATGCATAACAAGTGATTGCAAAGACCATGGCCTGTATCAGACACACCTTAGTCTCCAGAGAGACACCATTGCTCTTCAGTACTTTGGAGAGGTCCCTAAAAGTAGACTTTCCCATGACAATACGCCTTTTAATTTCCTGGCTACTTGTGCCAAGAGTGTTGACTGTGGAGTCAAGCAAACTAAAGCTGTGAACAATCTCAGTCTCTTCACCATCCATCCTGATGTTGCCAATTGACCCAGTGGTGAGAATCTTTGTCTTCTTGACATTGAGCCTCAATCCATATTGGAGGCTGCAGTCCTTGACCCTCTGCAGCAAGCACTTCAGGTCCTCCTCAGTTTCAGCAAGCAGGGTTGTATCATCTGTATATCGCAGATTATTGATAGATCTTCCACCAATCTTGACCTCACATAGTTGGGTTTTATTTTGTTGTTGGTTTGGTTTTGGGTTTGAGGTTTATTTCCCTGGTTTTGAAGGATTCCTTTTTTTATAACTACATTTTATATTGTAAGCCAAAAAGGGTTTCCATACCTCTAATTTTTTTTCCTTTTCCTTTTTTTAAAAAAGAAAAAACATCTTTTGTTGTTGTTGTCATCTTAGTGAAAAGTTTACAGAGCAAATTGATTTTCTGTCCGAATACACACACACACACACACACACAATGTTACATTACAGTCCCTATCTGGTAATAGCACTCTTCCCCACTTCAGCCTCTAATTTGTGGTCTTGTATTCTTTCTTATTCTTTCAGGATATGTCACATGTCAGAATATAGGAAACTGATAGATTATAAATAACAGTTAAGTGGTTAGCTCCCCTACTGAAGTATGAAAGAGGAAAGAAAATGCTTGGGAATACCAATAAGCAGAAAGCTAAATGAAAATAGCTTTGGTATTGAAGATAGATGAAGGTTCAGTATTGAGGACAAATGAAGAATTGATCATTTGTTGGTAAAATGGCATTTCAGTAAATTGATAGCAATTAAGAATAGAAAAATGTTTCCTCATTTTTAGAGCTCACAATAAGGAGCTCCAGTGGCCTAGTGGTAAGGAGTTGCACTGCCAGCCCAAAGGCATTTAGTTCAAATCCACCCACCAGCTACTCAGTAAGGGAAAGATAGTAATCTCATTCTGTGCAATTTACAGTCTCTGAAAACCTGCCAGAGAGTCAGCTGTGAGTCCAACTCAATAGCAATGAACAAAAACAACGAAGAAATATTGAAATGGGAGAGATTTAACATAGTTCTTAAGAAGAGTGGTCCTAGTCAGTCGGGGGAAAAATATGCATTTGCAATATGCCTCATGTTCTTTAAGATTTAACATGATTGAGAACTTCATTTTAGAGCCTTACTTCTAGTTAAATATATTTTGAGTTTCAACCTGACTTTTGAAAAGCACATTTCCATTACAAATTATATGTTGACAGTTACTCTTAAAAACACTCATCTAAATCAGGACTCATCAAACTTTTTCTCTTCAAGGACCTCATAGTAAATATTTGTAGCTACACAGTCTCTGTCACATTTACTTTGCATTTGTAATCTGACAGCAACCATGGGCAAAGCATAAATGAATTCAGTGCAGTTGTAGCACAATAAAACGTCACTGACAAAAGGAGGAAGCAAGACAAATTTGACCATAACCTTTATTTTGCCTACTCCTACCTACTGTAATGGAAAGGAAACCCTGGTGGCTTAGTGGTAAGGAATTGAACTGCCAACATCAAGATAATGTGGTTTGAATCCACCAGCTGCTCCACAGGAGAAAGATAGCATTCTCCTCCCATGCAATTAAATACCTCTGAAAACTCACTGGAGGGTCAGCAGTATTCATTTCCAACTCAGCAGTTCACAAAAACTGTAATGGAAAAATCTTAAGCTGCTCTGTAATTCTTTAGTTTCTTATTTGGTATTATTCTAGAATCTCATTATACCAATTCTCAACATTATTTTGTTTAGTTACTTCACGGAAACCAAGGGAAGATGAAAAAGATGGCCAGGCATATAAATTTGTGTCACGATCTGAGATGGAAGCAGACATCAAAGCTGGAAAATATTTGGAACATGGAGAATATGAAGGAAATCTCTATGGAACCAAGATTGATTCTATTCTTGAAGTTGTCCAAACTGGAAGAACTTGCATTTTGGATGTCAATCCACAAGTAAGCAGAAGGCATTCTAAAAACTTTTTGGTTTTGTTTTTCTACTTTCATATCATATGGAGTTGGTTTCTTTGTTTTTCCTATGATTGAGAAAGGTACTGGTAAGTCTATTTCTCTGTTATATAAAGAACAGTATTATAAATCCACAGGTAGTTACATGAAATTACAAAAACTTTCAAGCTCGCTGCCCTTAAGTCAGTTTCAACTGCTAGAGGTCCACCATTGGCTGCAAATCTCAATGGGAAGAAGCTGCCAATCTTTCTCCTTTGGATCCACTGATAGACTGGAACCACCAAAGAAAGACATGTAGCCTGTGGTTTAACAGTGCAGCTCACTGGATTGTGCATCCAGTCCAGAACTCCATAATTAATGTAGATTTCACTCCATAATTACGTAAATTTCTAATTAGTTAACAGAATCTTAAATAGAAACCATTCAATTAGGTCTATGCTTTAAGTTTATTCTTATTAAATATTATGTGAATGTAAATGTTAGGAAATGTTAAACGTCAAACAAGGATAGATAAAAGTATCATTATCATCCTTCTCACATGCACACCCACACTTCTCTCTCTCAAGTAAGCTCATTTCATTCTGATTCTTTCTCTTGCTCACCCATTGCCAACTCAGAAAGAAATATTGGTGTTTCTTTCTAGCCATTTTGTTCTGCCTTATGTACCACTGTGTCACTTGGATCTCATAATGACCCCAAGGACTGAGCACAGCTGCTCTGCGGAGTTTCCTAAGCTGTAACCTGTATGTAAGCAAATAGCAAGTCTTTGCTCCCACAGAGGAGCTGGAGGGTTCGTGCTCCCTACCTTTTTTTAGGAGAATAATGCTCAGACATTGTGCCACCCCTCCTTTGCTATGTCTTGAACCACACACATAATGTAATGAGTTTGTTTCTTTTTTCCCCGTAAATGGAAAACTTGTATACAAATTACTTAAACATTTTAATTAAACAATATCTGTTGAAGAAATTTTTATGTCAGTTACTGAGCATCTTTTGGTTCTTTGTGATTTCTGTATATTTCATAGCATAGATGTATGTTAATTGCTTTTAACATTAAATTTCCCAAATTGGTGAACAGTTTCTGTTTTTAAGTTTTAATGCTATAATAAACTACTGGGTTTTGGGATTATTATATTTTATACCTTCCTTTCTTCAGAAAAATTAAAGTACAGTGACACTAAGTTCAGAGCCAAAAAGAACTATGTTAGAAAAAGACTTTTTGGAATCAGAAGGGCAAAGGGTGGGACAAGTATTTAAAATATTTTTAACTATATAAAGGAAGAGAACAGATAGGTGTTGATTTTCTATTGAAAGGCTAACATTCAAATTCAAGTACTGTATAATTTCGTTTATAATAATCCTTCTGCACAGGCACTAAAGGTGTTGAGGACCTCGGAGTTCATGCCCTATGTGGTGTTTATCGCTGCCCCAGAACTTGAGACGCTGCGCGCCATGCACAAGGCTGTAGTAGATGCTGGAATCACTACCAAGCTTTTAACGGTTAGCACTTCATCTTTTGTTTTTTAGCTTCTCTTTTTTCTTTGAGCCTATTTAATGCTATCTAATTATACTTACAAAATAAACATATTGTGTAAGGAAGACAATATAAATAGAATTTGGAACAATATTGGGTTTGGTTGAAAAGTTACTGTTCTTTTTTGTTAAAACAAAAACTTGCTTCTATATGAAATGAACCAGTATAAAAATACACATATCAATTTAACCCATTTATTTTAGTATTGGGATAAGTGAGCCATGAGATTGCTGGCAACTATGTCTACTATATGGCATATTACTAGTAGGACTAGGTATTGTTGAGTCTTAGCTCTGGTGCATCTTTTCTCTTCTTCCTTGTCTCACTTTTTTAATGCTATGGAAAATTTTAAATCTATACAAAAAAGAGGTAGGAATGAACCCCATATTCTCATATGCTTCAGTAACACGGCTTGAGTAACTTTGAAACAAGTATTCAATATCCTGTCATCTAAAAATAGATCAGTATTTAAGTGATTAAGATTTTTTTTAACCAAAGCACTATTAACATAAAAAACATTGAATAAGTGAACCTACCAGCTGCTCCACGGGAGAAAGAGGGGCAGTCTCCTCCTCTGTGATTTACTGTCTCTTGACAACCCAGCAGAGGGTCAACCATGGGTCTGTTCTGACTTGACAGCATATAATTAACAACAGCAACAGTTTTAATATTGTCACACATAAAGTCTATACATATGGTTCGCCAAAATTTGAAAAGTTAATTTGTTCAAATCAGTGTTGAAACCATCAACACATTGCATTTACTTGATGTCTCCTAAATTTCCTTCCTTTCAATTTAGTTCACATATAGTTGACATATAATAAATTGTGCAGAATTGTAGTATATAACTTGATACATTTTTACATGTACACACCCATGAATCCATCATAATTAGTATAATGAGTATACCCTATCACCTTCCAAAGTTTCTTCATGCCCCACTATAATACCTCCCTCCTGCCATTTTTACTTCTTCCCACACTGTTTCTTGGTAATGAGCCTTGAAAGCAGGTAGCCTCAGCCCTTTCACTTTGTTCTGATGTCACTGGCTAGCTCTAACACTTGTGTCAGTTATAAGTCAATTTGTTTGAATGCTTTTCTCCTAACCATGAATTATTTGTCCCACTTCTTATGCATTACTAGTAATTTTATTGAATTCAAGACATTATGAACTCTGCCCTGGGACATGTTAAGTTCCTTGAAAATACTTGAAGACATTATGAACTCTGCCCTGGGACATGTTAAGTTCCTTGAAAATACTTGACTCCATTCTTAAAATTTGTTAGGTGAGACCAGAGCAGTCCAGCTACTCCCTCCTATTAAGGCAGAACCTATTTGGATGCTCTGCCAAATGTCCTGTGGATTATGAGGTTACCAGTTCTGGCTGGTAGGAGTAGGGACCATTCCTAGCCCAGTGTGAATACCTCAAATTCTTTCTGGTGATACCTGTCATGGCATTTATTAGTTACACACACACACTGTTTACTAAATCTTAGAGCTGGTCCACTGCAAATGCCCAACATTTTTTCTCTATGTTGCTATCTTTGATATTCTTTCTTGAAGGTCTTCCTAGATTCTTAGCAGTGTTGTTAATTCACCACATGATTCACTTGCCCTGGAGTCTCCTCTGGGCTTCACCCAGGGCACTGTCTAGCCAGTAAGTTGGGACCATAGGGGTTCACCATGTTTCTTGTCTGTCTCTCAGTGGTCTCTGTCCTTGTTAAATGGTTTACAATGTCTTAAAAACTGTTGTTTCAGTAGTGTATGTGTGCTTTAGTGGTCATGTAGAAAGTTAGTTTGATTACTGTAATTCCATCTTGGCTGGAAGCAGACATCCTTAGTATCTTTTTATGTGTGAATTCTCACTGTCTTCTTCCTCATAATCTTTTCATTTGGTTGTGGAAAGAGCCAGGTTAATTATCATATAAAGTGTTTCCCATCCTGGATTTTGCCAATTCTGCTTCATTTGTTCTGTTTGACACATTCCACCATCCCTAGGATTTCCTAGGGAACTGATAGGTAAATCTCAACTTACTCAGATACCAGTCTGACTCGGGGTGTAAGGGAAGCAGGGTAAGACTGCCTCATGATGACACTTTGGGCTCCATCATGAGGCTTGATGTCAGACACTCTGTCCTTTTGCAATGTGAAGGCTAACCAGTGGACTGGGACCTCATTAACCCAGCATACACTATTCCCCAGTAGCTTGTCACCTAACTTTAGCTAGCTTTACTGATCTTTGTTTAAAACAAACTGTTTAAATTATTTTTTTTTAGAATTTCTATAGTACTAATATTCAAACTTTATTATTCCTTATGTATCTACAAACTAAAACTAAAAAGAATTTTTCTTCATCAATAGTTAATTACTCTGAGGTACAGTTCATATAGAAAAGACAGCATAAATGTTTGGTAGTTTTCCTTTAGGGCTAAGTGTTTAGAATAATGGATTTGCTCCGTAAAAGCCTTCAGATGTGACAGATGACTAATGAGATTTGAATTTTAGTCTCCCCATGAGCCATGGCTGTAGACTTACTCAGTGTGTTTCTATTATTAGTATTTTTATTTATAGATTTTTTTTTAATTGTGACTTTAACAAATGTTTGTTTACATGAAGGATCTTCATTTATTGTTGCACATTTTCCTCCCTGCCTCCCTACTTCACTTAAAAAAAATTTCATTCCTTGTTGCATAATTTCCCCCCCAGTCCACCTTCCTAAGCAACTATTCTTTATTTTTTCTTACAAATAATGCCTATATATTCTTTTTAACAGTTCTTTCCTTCATCTGTTCCAATGCAGTGTTCATTATCTATTCTCTCATTTTTTTTTAGTTTTTTAGTTTTTCCTCAACCACTCACTCCTGTTGTACAACAGTGGTGTTTTGTTAGTCAATACTTGTCCTTTTGTGACTGAGATATTTCACTCAGCATAATGTCCTCCAGGGTCACCAGTGTTGTATATTTCATGAGGTCCTTGTTTTCAGTGTTGTGTAGTATTCCATTGTGTGAATATACCATAGTTTTCCTTTCCATTCGTTTGTTGATGGGGCTGTTATTTTCCTTATTGATGTTCAGTTGTTGGCATTTTAGCCAGTAGAAGCTTATAGGTTTTCCCTTAGACTTAGCTTGTGCACCTCTTAGCCCTGGATACCTTCCTTTCTCTCTGGTATGAGAGATGTTTCAGACTTTTGTGTTTCTTATCCCAGGCCAAGAATCAGCCATTTTTCTGAGGTGTCTTGGTTCCTTTTAAGGTGAATGGTGCTTTTAAGGCCTTAAAAATAGAATAGATGTGCATGTTGTCACAGGATTGCTCATTGTTTTCAATTAAATATGTTAGATAAACAGAGCCAAGATATATGTTTTACTAGTGTGTGCTTTAAGAAAAAGATATCATAAATTCATACTGATACTTCTGTTCAGCTGTATGATTTATCATTTTTACTTGAACATCATAAAGTTCAGCCTTCTCACTGTCCTTAGGATATATCCTAAGAAATTTTGTTTAGAGTCTCTGAAATTATTCTTTTCTTCATAGTTAAATCACCAGGTTGAAACAGAATTCTTGTTATATACCTCTGGTTGGAATCGACTCATAGCTCACCCTCTAGTAGGTTTTCAGAGACTTTAAATCATACAGGAGGAGATAGCCCATCTTTCTCCCACGGAGCAGCAGGTGAATTCGAAGTGCATGCTGTAGTGTTTACAACTCGAGTTCCTGCCACTAGGCCCCCAGTGCTTCCTTATTCCTTATATATCTCTATATAGTTTTAAGAGATTTCCTTATCTTTTATATAAATTATATCCTTACCCTTTGTATGACTGTATCATTTCATAGTTCAGTCACAGCCAGTACATTGAAACAGAACTGACCTGGATTTGCAAAATGTGAATGTACTAAAGCGATAACTGAAACAGGAAAAATTATGAGCGAGAACCTTGGACTGAGAAACTCAGAAGCAGCAGAGGGAACCCATTGGGAACCTGATGTGGAAGATTGTATTATTGCTAGAACCATGGGAAGTAAAGAGCATTCAAAGTGGTGATGTCAGCTACCATCTTTGAGCGGTAGCTCACAATCCCTGTTTCTGATGATGCTGCCAGTCAAAAGATTTGGCCACTGCGTAACATGTGTAATACCCTTGTTTCCGCTGAAGGAGGTTAAGTGTCTGTCAGGGCATCATCAACCCATGCTTTTTCCAGATCCAGTTATTCCAGCACACTTACAGTTTAGACAGTCATGTCCATTCTGGTTTTACTTTCTTGGACATGACTTACCAAGAAAAAAGCAAGTCAAAGGCCTGCTTCTGTCTCATAGATGTATTTTTGAGAACTGGGATTTTCATCATAGGAAAAAAAGAGTTAAAAGGAATGCTAGAATTAGAGTATCATTTATACAAGGTCTTATACAAGTTTCTCTGGGGAAGCAAAGCAGTGAAACCAGTGAAGCTTATTTGGCTGTGTGGCGAGAGGGAAGCAGTGGGAGAGATGAGAAGCGAGGAAATGGTTCACATGCTTGTAGAGATATTTCTCAGGTCTGCAGGCTAAACCTTAAAGAGAAACATCTCTGGAAGTACAGAGTCCAAGTCATCAGCAGGCAGGATCTCAGGCTGCTGGCTTCACACACTACTGATTTTAGAAGTTGACATGTCCATGATCATTGTTGGGAAGCAGGATGGCAAATGGCTAGCTTGGGGGAATGTCATCTGCCAGTTTCAAAGGCAAACACATCCACATCTAAAGGTCATTGTTGGAAAGCAAGATTACAGGTGGTGGGCTTTGGATACTTACTGTCAAGTCCAAAAGTACAAAAGGCCACTGATGCAAGTCTGAAAACTATAAGCTAGATGTAGATCTAACAGATAAACTCTCTGACTTTTTTGCCGGCATCTAAAGAGTTCAGCCCACACTTCTGAAGAGACCTACCTTTGATAGGATAAGGCTGATGATATGTTTAGGGATCCACTTGTAATCCTCCCCAAATAACATCATAGAGGTTAGAACTACTAACACAGAGAATAGCTACACCATCATGGCTACACTGGCACACATCATTAACAGGTGCTGCGAACCATTTGAGTGTGCTCCTACGGCCTGTGTATCTAGTGACTTGAAAAGCTGCTAATTTTGAGTGAGACCCAAGATAAGAAGAGGGTCTGCAGCAAATTCAGGTTGCTGTGCAAGATGCTCTGCCTCTTGAGCCATATGATCCAGCTCATCCAGTGGTGCTTGCAATGTCAGTGGGAGACAGAGATGCTGTATGGAGCCATTGGCAGGCAGGCAGGACCCTGCAAATGAATCAGTGCAGATCCTTACGATTTTGGAGCAGAGCCCTGCTGTCCTCTGCAGATAACTATTCTCTAGAGAATCTGGCCCAAGACAACATCATTGTTCATTTCCTTTGTCCCACAACAATCTAAGCACCCAACAATCTAGGAATAAGCATATCAACACTATCGCCAGTGGTCTGATTGCTGTGAGTGTCCCTTCTTTATTCGCTGAGGGTAAATCCCACTAAGCAGATGCAGTCAACTCCCAGTGTCCTAACGTCCTTTGAAAGACATTCGGATGGCGGGGAAGAAGAACAAACTGGGGAGGAGGGTAGAGAGAATGGTGCAGCAATGAAGGAATGAAAACCCAAAATCCCTGTAAATGTTCATTAAAACTAATAAAATTTAATAATAAAAAAAAAAAGAAAGACTTCTGCTCTGTGTGCTTAGGTCAGTTATTATTCCGTTTGATGTTCAGATTGTCCGATCCTCAGCTGGTAGGAGCCCATTCAAGTTGGCTACTAAGCCTTTTTCATAAAACCACAGTAGTCTTTGATGATCCCTTTGTCCAAAAAGCCATGATTCCTTTGAGTCGGAAATGATATTTAGAAATAGTCTCGACACTAAGGGTGTGTATTTAGCTCGATCTGGCCTTTTCACTAACCAGAACCAGAAAATACATTTTTTTCTTTTTCAGAAAGCACTCATCATTATTTCACTCTGATGGTTCCCATTCATTATTTTTATTTAAAATCTTTATATTCTTTTTTTCCCCTCTTACACTGAAAATCATGGTCCCTAATGATATTAAAATTATATAATTCTACCTATTTAAAATAGTCAAAATACGTAAGCATACAGTTCCTGAATAATAGTGTCAGTATTGATGTTGATAATACAATTACTGAAAAAAGTTCTAAGTTCAGCCTTTTTGTTGACCTTAGGATATGTCCTAAAATATTTTATTTGGTGGTAGTGTTATTGTTACGTGCCATCAAGTCACCTGCAACTCATAGGAGCCCTATGTACAATAGCTCTGAAGCCTGCCCTATCATAAACCAATCTCATCGTCTCTGACATACCTAATCCCAGTTCCCTAGTCACTGAATCAATCCATCTCATCCTGGATCTTCCTCTCCTGACCTGTCCCTCCACCCTTCTAAGCACAATGTCCTTTCCCAAGGACTGGTTCCTCCTAGCCACATGTCCAAAGTTATGTGAGACAGAGCTTCAAAATCCTGGCCTCCAGGGAGCAGACCTTTTTGTTCTCCTGGGAGTCTACCGTATGTTCAACATACCTCTCCAGCACCACAATACAAAGGCATTGTTTCTTCTTCTGTCATCCTTAGTCTTTGTGTACTGACAATATTTCATTTAGAGTCTCGGAAATAATTCTTTTCTTCATGGTTAAATCATCAGCTTGAAACAGAATTCTTGTTATATATACTTGTCAAGTCAACTGACTCATAGCTCGCTCCCCAGTGGGTTTTCAGAGACTTTAAATTACACAGGAGGAGATTGCCTATCATTCTCCCATAGAGCAGCAGGTGGATTTGAACCATATGCCTTAGAGTTTACAGCTCAGCTCCATACCACTAGGCCACCAGCACTCCTTTATGCCCTGTATAACTAAAAATAGTTTTATAAGAGGTAACCTTATCCCTTACATAAATCATATCCTTATCCTTTGTATCCCTTGTATAATTCTTTGCATAATTCTATTCAAAATACTTCGTTTCCTTTGTTCTGTACCTGCATCCTCCATGTTGAACCCAACCCATGTTCACATCACCTGGTTGTGCTCCGCTTTCCTTACAGCCCTCTGCCCACTCTGATGATCTTTCAGTGTCTTAGACACATCAGAGCCATTTTCCTCCTCTGGATTTGCATCACCGTTTCCTCTGCCTGGAGTGCTCTTCTATTTAAAGTTTTTGTTAGGTACTGTTGAGTTGACTAGAATCACAGCAATCTTATGAATAACAGATCTGAAGCTTACTCTGTCTGACACCATCTTCGGGTTCTCTGATATGTTTGAGCCCATTGTTAAAGTGAATGTGCCAGTCCATCTTGTTGAGGGTCATCTTCTCTTTTGATAACCCCTCTCCCTTTCCCAGCATGATGTCTTTTTCCAAGGCTTGGTCCCTCCTGATAACATGCCCGAAGTATGTGAGTCTGAGTTTCACCATCCTTGCCTGTGGGAACACTCTGATAATACTTCCTCCAAGACAGATTTTTTTGTTCTTTTGACAGTCCATAGTCTTTGTCAACATCACAACTCAAATGCATTGGTTTTTCTTTAGTATTTTTTTATTCATTATTCATCTTTCAGGTGCATAGGAAGGAGTTGAAAATACCGTGGCTTGGAAGAGGGGCATCTTAGTTTTTAAACTTATATCCTTGCTCTTTAGCACTTTGGAGAAGTCCTTGATAGCAGATTTTCCCAGTGCAACACATCTTTTGAATAAAGCTAATCCCTCTATTTTTTTTTTTTAATTGAAGACCCTCAGTGAGATGGATTGATTCAGTGATTGGGGTAATGGGGGAGGAGTGTCAGAGACAGTCAAGTTGACACAGGACAGAGCAGGGGTTAGGGCTGTTGTACATAGGGTCGCTATGAGTCACAGGCAACTCGACAGCCTCTAACAACTCCTCTCAAAATGCTTTCTTTTCAGCTTACTACAACTTGCTTTGTTTTTTATTCGATCTTTGTCTCTCTCTCCTCCAACTTGAATTCATGTCCCATAAGGGTTGAAACTTGACTGTCTTATTCATTATTCTATCTATGTATTGACACATGATAGGCACTTTAATATGCTCAATAAGGATCTGTAGGCCACGTAGAAATTTTATGCCATTTCAAAACATTTTGAAATTTATTTTATGAAAAAAAAATTATTTCTCCTAAAGAACTCACTTCTTGCTCATTTATTCCTCACACTATTCCAAACTGACAGGAAACCTTTTCTAAAATGCCAGCTCAAAATAGACATAAGTGAAAGTTTGGTTTTAGTAGGGAATGGGCAGCCTTAAAGTTAGTCTGAAAAATATGTTTCTGAGATTCGCTGGCTTGGCTGGAGTTAGGCAGCATATTTATTTGGCTTTGAGCTGCTAAACAGTCATTGTAATCTGGATTCCATGATTTGCCAAGTCAATAAGATCAGAATGTTCCAGAAAGGATACAACAGTTGGGCTAGAAAATAGTCAGGTGCAGTAATCTTTGTATTGGATTTGCTTTAAAATCATGGTCAGCAAGTCTTTTAATTAGAAATCTTACCCTAATATCAATAAAACAAAGGACTATAGAATGTTCATAAATGCAGCAGGAAGGTTGAAAACATATGATAATGTCTTTTTTTACATTCTCCATCAACTAGATTTCTATGTTAATATTAGAATTACAGTAACCAGCTACCCACCTTACCAATTCCTTGTGTTCACTTTAAGTTGGCACTTGAGCAAATCAATTAGCTTTTTTAAGTAAACATTTCCTTTTAAAACCCTTCAACAGGACTCTGACTTGAAGAAAACTGTTGATGAAAGTGCCCGGATTCAGAGAGCCTACAACCACTACTTTGATCTGATCATCGTGAATGACAATCTGGACAAAGCCTTTGAGAAACTACAATCTGCTATCGAGAAACTGAGAACGGAGCCTCAGTGGGTCCCAATCAGCTGGGTTTACTGAGCAGTCGATAAGACTAGAAGTTAGAAGTGAAACTTTAGGAATGAGACTGCAACAAATAAACCTTCAGCTGAGAAAAATAAGAGAGAGACAATACCTGCCACACCCAGGCATTTTTATTGTGTAGATTGAAATAACAGTACACTACTCTGAATTTTTATATAAAATGTGGTTGGGAAAGTGTACTAATATATAATTTATCTTAATTTTTCTAACTTTTTATGAATAATCTTTCTATTCATATCACATAAAAAAATGCGTTGAAGCATTTTGTATATGTTTTGATTTAGTACCCTTGCCTTTTTCATCAAAGGAACTTTCCGAATCATTCACTCCAACATTGGTCTCACATTTTCACTGTGATAATGAATACTTGAAATCGTTTCGTGAAGCTGTCACTTAGTTCAGTGCTAAGCTAGTGAACGATCACTTACTCTCTGAAAACAGTCATTTTTGGCCTTCCTTCTTAGTTTCTTTCAGAAGCAGAATTTTCATGTTAATTCTGCAGCTACTCTGCCACCACCCCAGTGTGGTCTCATGGTTCTTCTCAGTGCTGTACACGTTCATTATGTCAGAGATGAATGGCTGCACATTCTGATTTATATGACTCTATTATTAGTCGATTTTCTTCCTTTTAGTCTCTAGTGGGAAAAAATGAAGAGCAATATTTGCACTCTCTTAGGACGTGATTATTTCCCTTTGTTGCAGTGATACACTGATGCTAACTGATTTGACATGTATACAGTCCTTTCTGGGGTCAGAAGCAAGGTCATGCACGCTGAGAGAGTGCCTTACCCAGTGAAACCTTACAGCATAATGACACTTAAGGAAAGTTGACTTCTCTTCACATACACAAATGTAACTAGCTACATAAACCTCCAATTTTAGAATCCTTTTTATTAGGATATAGTCAGCAATTGTGTCAGCCTCTGCAAATTTCTGTGACATTTGAAAATGCCTCTAAGTTTGCAATTGGGGAGTTTTTTGAGTGATCGGTGTACATTTTGAAGTGTTGTGTGATGATGAGGGTATTTGTTCTATTGTATTGAGAGCCAAATCTGTTGAGGAATTTATGAAATTTGGAGATAATTGCCAGCTCTTTATTTAAACACACATATACAGTGGACGTTAGATAATATATAAAATAATTTTGACATTTCTGTTAGGAAATGCAATTTTACTTAATGATTAGTTCACAGAAGTTCTTCGCTTAAATTCCTTAATATAATAGACAAATTTTACATTCACTTCAGTTAATATCTTCCGTTAGCATTTTTGAATAGGATAAATTGCTCCTAAAATATATTCTGAAATTCAACTCATTATTATAAGTTAAGTGTGTTTTATCTTGCTTTTAGCTTTTCATACAAACAGTATTCCCACTTAAAAGTGTTTGGTGCTTTAAAGTGTTTGGTCATCTTTGTCTGGTGACAGGCATGAGACCGCACCCAGCTGCAGATGTATATCCCCCCTTTAGCCAAGTGTCTCCTGAGATGCCAGCCGAGAGGACTTTGAGGGAAGAGCAAGAACATCGCAATAAGCAGTCTTTATATTGCTTTGAGTCACTTTTCCCGGTAAAGCAAAATGCCCACACCACTGTGCTGTTGAAATACAAAATCTTGAGTTTTATTTTCAATTCCAGAATTTGACAGCTAGCATTCAAATTCACATCCTCAACCTTAGGATAGAAATGTGGTGACTGATTGGGCCATACCCCTTTAATAACTTCGGGAACTTCCAAACCATGTATATTTGCAGCACACTTAGCTTCTCAAAGCTAAGTCAATAGGAAGGCCAAGTCCTAGAATGGAGGGTTTCAACACACTAACTTTCAAGAGAAATTTTCATTTGTGCACACTCAGGAAATGTGCTATCTTCCAAGGTTCCTCTTGCTTTGTCATGGCACCTCTCTGAATAGCCTTAGGATAATTGTAGCAGTACGAGAATATTGCTCACAAAATATTCTTGTCATCCTGATATAGTGGAGATGACTTTGACATAATTTGTATTTTAGCCTTATCATGTGATAGAAAAATGCATATCATTAAAAAATAATCTACACTTAAAGAAGTTATTTCTAGTATGAATTATATTCATGACTGAACAACTAACCACTTGGCCAGTTAATGAGTGGTAGATGCTTCCTATGATAGATACATGCCCGATAACATGGCCACGAGTCATCTTCCTCAGTCACCTTCCTATCTTCCTCACTCATCTTCCCCATTTGCCTGCAGCCGTGCCTTTGTGATGCTGGGGCTGTGCCTCTGGCATCAGGATTGGAGAAAGAGTCATTAACAACTTTCAGTATGCAGATGAGACACCCTTGCTTGCTGAGAGCAAAGGAGACTTGAAGAACTTAATGATGAAGTTCAAAATCTACAGCCTTCAGTATGGATTTTACCCCTTAATAGAAAGTAATTCACATTCTCTCTAACTAGACTAAGCAACTTTATGATAATTAGAACAGATTGAAGTTGGCAAGGGTTTGCTTTTACTTGGATCCACTGTCAAAGGTCATGGAAGGCACTAGTTAAGAAATGAAATACACTGCATTGGGCAAATATTCAAAAGACCTGTTTAAATTTTTTAAAAGCAAAAAATGGTCTTTAAACCGAGACCAACATGTGCCTGACTCAACCCATGGAATGTTCAGTTGACTCATTTGAAAAGCTGGACAGTGAGTAAGAAATACCAACAAATTTATGCTTTTGAATCATGGCACTGATGAGGAATATTGGCTAGAGACCGTGGATAGCCAGAAAAACAAACAAAATTCAAACTTTGGTTTGGGAAAGTACCGTCAGATTGTTAGGGAAGATGACAAGACTGTCTCGCACACTTTAGGCATGCTATCAACAAGGATCATCCTTGGAGAAGGACGACCTGCTTGTTAAAGAAAAGGGTCCGCGATAAAGAATATGACCTTCGGGGAGATGGATGGCACAGTGGCTGCAAGCATGGACTCCAGCTGAGCACAGTTCAGACAAGGTGCAGCGCTCCTCAGTGTTTCATACTGTTTACTTGGGCCACAGGCAGAATCAGCATATAACAAGATAAGATGAAATGATAGCTTCATCCGAATGCCAGATCTGAAGTAAATGCATTTAAAGTTCATCACATCTCTACACAGGAACATTGAACTTGAAAGTTTTGTCTGATTCTCCAGAACAAGACGGTGGTCTCTCCTGGGGCAAGGAGGCCTAAAGGTCCCAGATTTCCTCCTAGCTACAGGAAGTATAGTTGTGATCAAGGAAATAAGACCTTCTCTTGTGGGAAAGGTCTCAGATAATTGGCTTTACTAAGAGAAATGGATTGATAGTGATGAACAGTTGATAGTTAAAATATGAATGCATCATAAGTGGGGGTGGGGGAAATACGTGCCAATACAGTAACGCATCTGAAGAGTCTTTGTGTACAGGTTAAAAGCCACTTTTAGTATTCAGATGTGACTATATAGAACTTTTTTTATAAAGTGGTGTTTTGTTTTTTCTGTCTTCAAATGCATAAATACCCATGAAGGTGATTTTCCTGGGTAAGTTACTTAACTTAGCTGGTGTGGATTATGTGAATTGCCCTATAAGTAGACATGACATGACATAACAGTCAAACCTTTATTATTATACAATGTAAGTTTCTATTTGGATAATAATCAAATATGTGGGAACTTTTGTGTTGCTTTTCTTTTACCAATTCTAACTATTGCTGAACATAGTTTTCTAAACTAGAAATGCTGTCAGAAGTTCATGTATGACTAAGCAATAGTATCTCAAATCCTAGACCCTAAAATATAGTACATTTATTTATAGTCTACAAGTACAGGTTTTCCTTAAAATAGCAAACTGTTCAGACAAATTTAGAAAACATCAACATTAGCAATAAAACAAAATAGGATGGTATCATAGATCATGAGCAGTATTAACTTCTTTTGATCGTTATATCCCAATGAAAATAAAAGAATGCTTACTTTAAAAGTTAATCAAAATGGCACTTCTTTTTTTATGTGTAAATGTCATGATCCAGTAATTTGGCTTGATTTTCAATGTGGGGCTTGATTGGGTAGCCACAGAGTTAGTTATTTTGAATTATCAGACTTCGAAGATAAAGTTTTAGAAATTAGTTAAAATTGTCTACTTGTACTTTTATGACTTTTTTTTTTAACAACACTCCATTATTCAGAAATTGCAGGCTTGAGAGCCAATGATTTTGTAGTGATGAAGCTTTATACTCAGTGTGGAAAAGGCAGTACTGAAGTTTGATGTACATAGCTAACAGGTCATTTTTTTATGTTTGACTCATATATAGTATATACAACTGTGTATATAGTATGTAAAATTCTCCCAGAATACCTAAGATGCATAATAAAATATATTCACACATGTAATTCTAACTAGTTTTCTAAAAATTTTCAAATTCCTAAACATTCTGAAACTTAAGAAGTTTAAGAAACCTTAAAGTGGATAAGTGGATACTATGCTTACTTTTGGAAAATATATAAGGAGTTAAACTTGGAAAATTCTCATTCATTATTTTAGCTTTAGTGAGCTCTGGTGGCCTAGTGGTAAGAAGCTGTGCTGCAATCCCAAAGGCATGTGGTTCAAATTCATCAACTACTCCGCAGGAGGAACATGGGTGATCCCCACCCCCACCCCGTGCAGTTAACTGCCTCTGAAGGCCCACCAGAGGATCGGCTAGCTTTATTATTTCCTTAAAGAAAAAAAAGAACAGGGCTAGACTAGAGATATATGGAAAATACTTATTTGAACCTTCAGCCTAGTGGTAAGGACTTCACTAGCGACTTGAGAGAAAAAGGGAATCTTCTCTTGCTGGATTTACAGCCTCCGAAAAGCTAGTAGAGCATCAGCTCTGACTTGAAGTCAGACAACAATGAATGTAATACATTAGGCTTAGGAATTATCATACTTGCCCTCCTCTCCTGAGGAATTTCAAGAAGACATGTAAGATATTTTGAATTCTTGAAAGTAAAAATTTTAAATAATGAAATAATTTATATACTACAAATGCAGATTATTTCACAAACTTTGAAGAGTACATCCAGCTAATAATTCAACATCAAATCAATTGAGGAAAACAATTCCCTTTTTTTTAAAAAGGAAAAGCTATTTTTAAACTTCGATTTTTGTTTCATTTTATTCAAGTTTTGTGCTTTGTTTTAATATATGTCATGATTAATTGTGTCACTTGAATACCTGGAATGATTTCTGGACACAGAATCGGAAATGAGTTAGTACGTTAAATGTGGAAAGAATAATGACATCACATTTCTAAGGTAAGAAGCTAAAGAAACACGGCTTACAGCACCTCTGCCTAACACCACAGTGCGTTCTTAAAAGTGCTATGTACTTTGCTAAATGTTTCCTCTTGTGTAAAAATAGAAATAGGGACTTCAGCTAGCTAAGATTCTAATTCTGAACCCAACCATGTGACCTTTGGTTAAGTGTATCGCCCTCTTCACCAGGAGTAACAACCAATTAAACGGCAACCAGTTTACCTTGTATTCCCTTTTTATGCTATGGATCCGCTTATAATGAGGTTTCTGTTCTTCAGTTTCTCCAGAGTGTAACTCTTTGTAAGGTTTCATAGTAAACGAGGCATCCCACCCTCAGGTTCCCAACAGCCATAGTTCCAAAACTGCTCTGTCTTTGCCCCTCACTATGAGATCTGTTGTTGTTGTTGTTATGTGCCATCTAGTCACTTGCGGCTCATAGTGACCCTATGTACAACAGCCCTAAACTGCTCTGTCCTGCGCCAATCTCACTGCCTCCGAAACACCCATCCAGATTACCGCAGTCGCTGAATCAATCCACCTCATAGAGGGCCTTCCCCTCCTGCGCTGTCCCTCCACCCTCCCAAGCATGATGTCCCTCTCCAAGGACCTCCTTACAATATGTCCAGAGTATGTCAGACGAAGCCCCAGAATCCTTGCCTCCAAAGAGCAGCCACATTTAACCCTCTCCAGGATGAATCTGTTTATTTTCTTAGCAGTCGATGGTACATTCAATACTCTACTCCAGCACCAAAGCTTAAAGACATCAAATCTCAGGGGAGCTCTGGTGACCTAGTGGCAGGAAGCTGCAACTACAATCCCAGAGGTGCACGGTTCGAATCCACCAGATGTTCTGCCGGGGAATGAGGGACAATCTCCTCCTGTACCAGTCAGATCTGATTTGACGGTACACGCACACAAAAATAATTTTTAAAAAAATATTTTAAAAAAAAGACATCAAATCTCCTTCTATCCTTCCTAGTCACTGTCCAGCTCTCTGATGCATAAAAGTGATTGCAAAGACCATGGCCTGTATCAGACACACCGTAGTCTCCAGAGAGACACCACTGCTCTTCAGTACTTTGGAGAGGTCCCTGACAGCCGACTTTCCCATCGCAATACGTCTTTTAATTTCCTGGCTACTGGTGCCAAGAGTGTTGACTGTGGAGCCAAGCAAACTAAAGCTGTGAACAATCTCAATCTCTTCACCATCCATCCTGATGCTACCAGTTGGCCCAGTGGTGAAAATCTTTGTCTTGACATTGAGCCTCAATCCGTACTGAAGGCTGCAGTCCACGACCCTCTGCAGCAAGCGCTTCAAGTCCTCCTCAGTTTTAGCAAGCAGGGTTGTGTCATCTGCATAAATGCAGATTGTTGATAGATCTTCCACCAATGAGGTCTTTTAGTTTTGGATTTCTAGATCCTTCTAGTCCAAGTATTTGCTGCTAGATCACTCACAGCTCGAACAACTCAATACTGTTGCATCAGAAGAAACTGGTCTGCTTCCACTTTGCCACTTGCTCACACCTGAAACTTAACACAAGCCTAATGTTTAATCCATAATAATTACATTTCAAAGGTATCTGTTGACGTATAAGGAACAAGTTCACATTAGATTGTTAGACCCCTAAAACCTGCATTAATCCACTTCAGTTGTTACCTTCTCTAATAGCTTTTCAGTCATTGGTGATACTGCAAAAGCCAATGATGAGTCTGAATGACATCTATCTATATGTATTTATATATATATTTATATATATAAAAGAGGATCAAAGGTAACAATTTTTTTCCTTGCTGACTTTTGCTGTTTTCTAATCGTCATCTCAAACTGAATAACCATCTCTTCAGTTATCAGGAATCTAGCTTGTAATTTGGGAGATTAGATGACTTGGTGCTTATATAAGAACTATGAGTACCACAGAATAAAATATTTGAGGATTTCTGTTTCGGTTGGTTAGGTTTGTTTGTTTTGCTACCACAAAGTAGAAACCAAAATATCTTAAAAGTAGGAAATAGAGGGGTTTTTTGCTCATTAGCTTATAGCAGGCCTGGAGGTGGCATGTAGTTACCTAGTGCTATGATAACAGAAATACCATAATTAAATGGCTTTTAACAAATTTCTTTCCTAATATCTAAGAAGCTAGCTCTCCAAATCCAGGGTGTTGATGCTGGGGGAAGGCTTCCTCGAAGTCGACTCTTGGGGAACATCCTTATTTCTTGAGCTTCTGTTCACTGACCCCTTGGCAAAATAGCTGTCTTCCCTATCTGCTTTGTAGCTCAGAAAGGTGACCCAGAACATACTGTCTCATTAACAACAAAGAAAACTCATTCTCAAATGGGATTAGGACCACTGGTTTGGAGATTAGGACTGACAGCATAGATCTGGGGGACACACAATTTATAACAACAATAATCTAAGGCAGGCCATACCTGAAATTGTTTTTTATTTTCTATTCAGTCAATTCCAGTCCAGGGTTTTCAGAGCTGTGGCCTTTCAGAAACCATTTGGCAGACCTGTATTCCGAGGCATCTCGGGGTGGGTCTGATCTACCAATCTTTAGGATAATTGTCAAGTGCTTAAATTTTTCCACTACCCAGGGACTCCACCTGAAATTT
Source organism: Elephantulus edwardii (assembly GCF_000299155.1). Lineage (NCBI taxonomy): Eukaryota > Metazoa > Chordata > Mammalia > Macroscelidea > Macroscelididae > Elephantulus > Elephantulus edwardii. The sequence goes on from NW_006400155.1 coordinate 741,317, forward strand.
GGCTTTCCTTAAATTAGTCAAGGTGCTCTAGGAACTTACGAACATCAGGAGGAGTTAAAAAGCATAGTACTCAAAACTCTCATCAGCTGCTTTCTTGCCAACATTAAAATGATTAACGTGTGGTTTTCATCTATTAGGTAGGTGGACAACAGTGCAACATGGCTTTAAAGAGGGGGATCATGGTGCAAATCAGGAATACGTTAGTCTTTTTACATGGAACTGGATTTGAGGCATCTGTCATCTACTTTTGTACTCAACATTCAAGATCAGTTCTTGCAGCTGTGTCTCCTCTTTTTTGAAAGAACTACCCATCTCCCATCTTTCATTTGTGGCATTGTTTTTTGGTGTGTTTTTTTTTT
>NW_006400155.1:742250-788592 GCF_000299155.1 Elephantulus edwardii
TATACATATATCTACTTGGATGTCATTTATGGTCTCTTTAGGGTATATTCCCAGTAATGGAATTGCTGGGTCAAATGGTATCTTTATTTGCAACTGTGGCATTGTTTTTTAAAGACATGGTGCCCCGGGTTCTGTTGTAGACAAATGAGTGCAAACGAAGGTGGCATCGTCTTTGCGTTTTCTGGAGTTCTCTGAGAACTTATGTTAACATCGGTTTGGAATTTTTCTTTCCTTTTTTTTCTGGTATATATTTACATAGAACACAAATGCATGCGCTGAATCTCTAGTCTGTAAAGTAATTCTAGAAGAAAATTACCCCCCCCCCATGGAGGGCAAAGTGTGTTAATCTAAAAAATCAAACCTGAACAAACTGCTAAAATAAGTTTCTAATGATAAACTTGAACATTAACTGCTACAACTTTCAAGTTATTATATTCCTGGTTCCTGTATAAAAGAATTCATCCTGCTGTCCTTATATAAATGAAATTTCTCCCTCAGTGCAATTAAGTATCAACTTTTTTAGAAAGTGTCTCTATAAATCCTTTCGTTTCACATCCTTTGATGTTGTCAAAAAAAAATATTGAAATGTTCAATCTGTGAGGTTAAATATATCCTGGTAGCATATTTTTGTATATATAAAAAATAAATATTTAATATTGGGGAAAATGTCATGTTTCTTTTGCAAGTAGAACAGTTTAGAGAGAATCAAATAAAGAGAACATCAGATTCATTTTGGTAATGATTTAAGTGCTAAAAAGCTTCTAATGTCTTATAATTTTCCCCAGTAAAATTTTAAAAATGGGCCTAAGAGTCATGCTGTAAGAAGCAACAACCTCCCTCTCCTTCTCCATTTTCTCCTTGGAACTGGGAAGCAGCAACCATGTGTGAATGCTTCTCCATCCACGTTGGTCAGGCCCGTGTCCAGACTGGCAATGCCTGCTGGGAGCTCTACTGCCTGGAGCACGACTCCCAGGCTGATGGCCAGAGGCCAAGTGACAAGACCACTAGGGAAGGAGGGACTCCTTCAACACCTTCTTCAGTGAGACTGGTGTTGGCAAGCATGTGCCCAGGGCGGTGCTTATAGACCTGGAACCCACTGTCATTGATGAAGTTCGCACTGGCACCTACCGCCAGCTCTTCCACCCTGAGCAACTCATCACAGGCAAGGAGGATGCTGCCAACAACTATGCCCATGGGCACTACACCATCAGCAAGGAGATCATTGACTTGGTTCTGGACCAGATTAGAAAACTGGCTGACCAGTGCACAGGTCTCCAGGGCTTTCTGGTTTTCCACTGCTCTGGTAGGGGAACCAGTTCTGGCTTCACATTCCTGCTGATGGGAGCGCCTATCTGTTTATTATGGCAAAAAGTCCAAACTGGAGTTCTCCATTTGCCCAGCCCCCCAGGTTTCCACAGCTGTGGTCGAGCCCTACAACTCCATTCTCACCACTCACACCACCCTGGAGCACTCAGATTGTGCCTTCACGGTAGACAATGAGGCCATCTGTGACATCTGCCGCAGAAACCTTGATATTGAACGCCCAACCTACACTAACCTGAATAGGTTAATAGGTCAAATTGTGTCCTCTATCACTGCTTCCCTCAGATTTGATGGTGCCCTGAATATCGATCTGACAGAATTCCAGACCAACCTGGTGCCCTATCCCCGCATCCACTTCCCTCTGGCCACATACGCCCCTGTTATCTCTGCTGAGAAAGCTTACCATGAACAACTTTCTGTACCAGAGATTACCAATGCTTGCTTTGAGCCAGCCAACCAGATGGTGAAATGTGACCCTCGCCATGGTAAATATATGGCTTTCTGTCTGTTGTACTGTGGTGATGTGGTTCCCAAAGATGTCAGTGCTGCTATTGCCACCATCAAGACCAAATGCAGCATCCAGTTTGTGGATTGGTGCCCCACTGGCTTCAAGGTTGGTATTAATTACCAACCTCCCACCGTGGTGCCTGATGGAGACCTGGCCAAGGTGCAGCGAGCTGTGTGCATGCTGAACTACACCACGGCCATTGCTGAGGCCTGGGCTTGCCTGGACCACAAGTTGGATCTGATGTATGCCAAGCGTGCCTTTGTTCACTGGTACGTGGGTGAAGGGATGGAGGAAGGAGAGTTTTTGGAGGTCCGTGAGGATATGGCTGCCCTTGAGAAGGATTATGAGGAGGTGGGTGTGGATTCTGTTGAAGGAGAGGGCGAGGAAGAAGGAGAAAAATACTAAAGTTAAAATGTCACAAAGGTGCTGCTTTTGCAGGGAAGCCTATTTTAAACATTGAAAAGTTGTGGTCTGATCAGTTCATTTTTATGCAGCAGTGTATACATTCATATACAACTATTGACCTGTGCTTTAAAACATGAATGTTTTGTCACAGACCCAAGCTGTCCATTTCTCTGATGGGTTTTGAATAAAGTATTCCCTGTCTTTAAAAAAAAAAAATTTAAAATGCCTTTTCCACCTGGCTCTATCCTTTAACAAGGAAATCCTAAGATTAGAACTTCTTTTCTAAACCAAGGAACTGTCAGAAGACAAGCTCAAAGTATGGAAAAATGGGGAAGATATTTGAGCCGAGACTCAAGAAGAGGTCCCTGTGCTTCAATAGCATGCAGGTGGCTACTTCAGCTGGGCAGCAAAGAGAGAAACTCACCCTGAGGTTACAGTGGGCAAGGGAGGCGGACCCCACCTGCTGGCCCTGGCAGCTTTGGGGGCAATTTGAAGATATGGCAGCCCACATCTTCAGTGTTTTCCCCTAAGATGGTTTCCAAGATCCATGTCTCGTGCTTCAGAAAATGCTAGTGCTGTTTATTTCTGGGGGTTTTTTAAATGTCATTCTTCCATTTTAAATACTAGTCTCATTTTTTCTGCAGTAGTATATTTCAACACGTATGTCTATTCTGACAGTCCTGTTGGTCACAAATCTGACACAGTTCTCCCTGGTAAGGACCCAGGGGCTGCCTGAGTGCTTAACTGGAGGCCTGGGGGAGATTCTGGCTCATGTAGGCTGTTGTCAGAATCCAGTCCTGTGGTGGGAGGACTGACTGACATAGCCCTTTCCTTGCTGGCTAAGGAGGGTTTGCACATCACACTGGCTGCCCACGTTCCTTGGCACATGGTGCCCTCATATTCAAGACCAAGACCAATGGGTGGGACCCTTGCCACATCTCTGTCCTGTCTTCCTTCCCTTAGACCACATCTCTCTCATTCTTCCACCCACCTTCTCCTAAGGGGGCTCTGGTGGCCTAGTGGTAAGAAACTGTGCTGCAATCCCAAAGGCACGCAGTTCAAATCAACCAGCTTCTCAGCAAAAGGCTGCATAGTCTCCTCCCTTGTGATTTACTGTTTCTGAAAATCCTCTAGAGGGTCAACTATGGGTCGGATCTCACTCGATGACAACAACCACCACCTTCTACTAAGAGAAAAATCTCCATAACCTTGAAAACATCTGCAGAATCCTATTTTGCCTATAACATTCACAGGACTGGGGATTGGGACATAAACATCTTTGAGGGGCATTCTTGGGCCCATCACAGACACTAATGCCATGACTGATAGTCCCTGCTGTCCATTTATGGACCAGGCGTGGTCTGTTTTCAGGAATGAAATGCTCGAAGTTAAAAGTGATGGTTGAAGAAAGAAACCTTTTGGAGCCCCTGTCTCACCCCCAGCACGACCACAGGCACCACAGCCCACTAGGTGTCTGCTAAGCCCAGCAGTGACTGAGAGCCAGGAACTGAGCTACACCTGGTCAACAGCGGATTTTTAAAATACAAATCAGCATGACAACTTGAGACATCTCGTCTTAGGCCAATATGAAGTAGCCAAACTCTTGTTGTTTTTGCCTGTTAAAAATGACCTGAACCTCCCTCAGTAGCTAGAATAGTGCCTTTTCTTTCTCCCTGAAGCCTATAGGTTTTGTTTCATTTAGAGGATGATGCATATTACACTCAATTGGAAGAAAAGAGTAAAATGTACCCCCTCTGGCCTTTACTCTCTTTCTAACCCAGAGTAACCACTGCTATGTTGCACGTGAGCTCTTAACTGAGATAGCCCATGGTTTATAGAAGGGCCAACTACATCATCCACCCCTGGGGTTCCAATGTGGCTCTGCCCCATCTCTAGGTGCTGGCTCTTGTATAAACAGGGAAGTCCCTCAGTGACATATTGCCTTGCTGAATGGTTACGATGTGTCCTGGAGGACAGTAGAAAGCTTTTGTCTCTCTGGGCTTCTGTATAATGAGCTAAGGCTTGTAAGCATATCTACTAGTCACTGTGTGTTACTGAGAAGGTGTAATTCTAGAGATCAGGTAGGAAGGTAAATATTTGCTCCCATGACTTATCCACTTATCCTACCATCAGAACCCAATGGGATATATGAGTCCCACATAATATTTATCAAAATCCCACACACTTTATGACATTTTTAAGAAATTCTCAGTGATTTAGCTTGCATCCCATTATCAAAACCCCAAAATCATATAACCAAACCAATAATTTGGTAATGAAAGGAAAAACATATTATCCTCATTTGTCAATAAATGTGTCATTCTAGATTTTTTTAACATATAAAAACAAAGGATATTCACATTACACATTAGAGTTGAAGGGTTTTTTTTATTCTTATTTCAGGAAAACAGACAAAAAGACAGTTCCAGTGCCACCATCCTATCACAATTGTCGTCATGTTTACGTGTTCATTTCCAATCTTGGGGCATACAGTACTTCTTTGTATACAATTGCCAATGAAATGTATAACTTTGTGTCCTTTTTTTAGGGACTTACACACATATTGTGATATACAGAGACAAGCTCTGGTGATCTAGTGGTAAGGAGTTGTGCTGCCAACCCAAAGGTATGAGGTTTGAAACCACTGACTGCTCTGTGGAAAGGGGGAGGGGCTAGTCCTCTCTCCTGTGCAATTCCCAGCCTCAGAAAACCTGCTGGAGGGTCACCTGCTTGACAGCACATAACAATAACATATATGTACGCATGTGTGTATACAACAAAACATTTGCTATTTCAACATCCTTTTCTTAGAACACTCGGTGAACATGCGGTCAGCACTGTGCATTTCTAAAATCTCCACCAACCTTAACAGAGAGTGTCATCTTTAATGGAGGTGAGGAAAGGGTTGGCAGCTTCATCGCTTCCTGGCCATCGAAGGGCAGGAAGGAGCACGTGGACAGTGCAGAGGTGACCTACGTCTTGTCCAACAACACCTCCTGCCCACACTGCCTCCTCATCACCAAATGGAGCAAATTTTAACTCCAGGTCCTCACTCCTTTTTTTTTAATTGATATTTTAATGAAAGTTTTTAGAGAACTTGGATTTTCATTCATTCATTGTTGCACATTTTCCTCCCTGCCCATCGCCCCCCTCCCCCTTCACCCTCCAGTTCACTTTTTTCTTTGGGGGAAAAAAAATTCTTTCATTGTCCAATTCCTCACTACTTTTAACTAAGGGAAGGATGTGGCTTCAGGTCCTGAAGGGCATTAGCAGATCCTGCCAATGGGATCAGGGGCACCATGGCAATGGTCCAGGCAGAATGCCAAAACAGAATAAAAATCAAATGCAGACAGTTCAAAGTGTCCTTTAATATCTTATGTTAGCTATGAGTCACCTGCGACTCGAAAGCACTTAACAACAACAAGTTCCCAGAATGTATTAGCAAATGAATATATTGTCAATACAGCAGTAGTACATTCATCAAAGAATTTTAAAAAGTGTTGCCAACTCTGACCTGTGGACATAGGACAGAGCCTCACAGCATTTCCAGGGCAAACAGCTTCATTCCTCTCCCACTGTCTGGTGGGATCGAACTGTAGACTTTTCAATTAGCAGCTAAGTGTTTAACCACTGCACCACTAGGGTTCCTCTTTCAAAGAACAGTGAGGTAAAATAAATGCATTCACCCAGAACCCTGAGCTACAGTGGCTTGCTACTAGAATTTCCCCCCAGGATAATCTTATTTAGTAGAGTAATACCTGTACTCTGATGACTTTTCTACTTTATTTTTCAATCCCTATATAGCATAGACGTTAAATCATTCTTCCAAGAGGATAAATTACCCTCTTAGAGCAATCACGATATAAAATGAATCTTTAGATCCAAGTGTCAAGTCTCCTTGGCATTATACATGTTAAAATGCTGTTACAAAGTTTTGTATAACAGCAAGTAGAAAATCTTAAAATGTGTTTTTCCATTTATTCAGGGGAAAGAAAAATCTGACTAAACCTTAGCTGAGTATTCTCAGTCCTCCTTTGATTTTCTATTACCTTGGGCTCTTTAGGAAATGATTAGTGCATTTGTCAGATAACCAGAAGGTTGGAGGTTTGACTCTACCCAGAGGCACTTTGAATGAAAGGCATGACAGATACTCCCAATATCAGGCACTTGAGAGAAAGGCTATTCAGCACCATTGTGCTCAGACATGGAGCTGTCACGAGTGGAAACTCTCTGGACAGTGTCTGGTTTGTCCTTCGGACGCTGAAATTTAACTTAGACATTGAGTCACCAGCAGCAATGGGAAAGAAGAGCTGTTTAAAAGCCCCTAGTGTTAAAATTGAGGTCATTCACAGTGTACCGCTTATTAAACCATTTTAAATACATTTCATCAATCAACTTTTAATAAATAACTGAATTTGCTATTGCAAAGTAGCATCTTCATGATTGTAGGAAAAACACCCAAGTTTAATAAATATGTATTGCTAATGTATTATTATATGAGGTACGGTACATAGGTTGTTGTTATTTTAAGTGCTGTTGAGTTGTAGACAACTCATAGTGACCCTATGAAGGAAAGACCTGAACACTTGTATAACTTTCATCGTTTCTCCAAGTTCATAAGGTTTCCAGAGGCAAGCTATTTTGGAAGTGGATGCCACTCCTGCTTCCAAGCTTGTTTTAATCGGGAAGCTCCACCAAACACTGTCCACCATGGGTAACTGTTGTCACATACGACACATCAGTGTCACAGTGTTCAGCATCAGAACAATCACCTCTGTACAGCAAATGGACAGACCAGTGCTATACTACTTAGAAGAATGTTTGATTGAAAACAATTAAAACCAGGCCGAAGGGTCGCAGGCCTGAGGGCCCATATGCCTTTTTAGAGATGAGGCCAAATCCAATTCACTCACACCCAAGTGAGAGCAAGCATGCCACACCCAGAAAGCACACTTTTGCAGAATCTGGCTGGCTCCACTCATCTTCCCAGACTGAAAAGCTGTCCTAGACAGGCGACCAAATGCCTTTTTCAAGACAAGATATATAGTCACGGGATATTTGAACTCTTTTCCAACACCAGATTATCCTATGGAGCGCCAAGAGAACAAATAAATATGTTTCAAATGAAATGCAACCAGGGCGCTCCTTGAAAGCGAGCATAGCTAAGCTCCACCTCACAAACTTTGGGCACAAGTATATCAGGCACAAGTATACGGCAGGGCTGGCATGGGGAGGACAAGGTTCAGGTCTTCTCTTCACAGGATTGCTATGAGTTGACTCGATAGCAGTAACAACAGTGAGGTATTATGGCATTACTTTTGGGGGCTGCCTAAAGCGCACAGCCCACTGAGGGTGCGGCAGAGACTCAGGGGGGAATCGCGGCGCTCCTTCGGCATGACGATGTGCACAGACGATGGCAGTTTCTCCAGCGTGATGTGAGCCAGGCCAAACAGACGCTGCACAATCTTAAAGTTTTCTGCATCCTTCAGAGGAGCCAAGGTTGGGTCTTCAAGATCAGACAACCCATCATCAGTCATGGTGCGGAGCTGAAATTACACATTTAGATGAGTTCATTTAAAAAAAAAAACGTTTAAAAAATCCACGTAGTTGGACAGTTATGCAAAAAAAAGGGGGGGAGAATCCTGACAAAACCAAAAATAGTTTCAATCTCCCTGTAACATCAGGAAAAATCCATAAGATGTGTGATGAGATGTAGAAAGACCTTGACCCAGATCGAGGGCTCACCTTGATTTTACCCCACTTACCTAGAGTTCTCCTCATTTATGAATGGAAAAGGTAACAAAGGAAAGAAATGGGACCTCTACCCTCTAACTTTTTGACTGAAGCCAATAACTCTAGCACAGCAGAAGGGCCAGGGTGGTACCAAGGGGAAAGTAGGATTTCTTTCTTTTTAAAATTTTAATGGCCATATTTGAAATCTCCTATAATGGACTTTTCAAATGTAGGTACCATATGTTTGTTATGTACTACAGAGTTGGAACTGACTCATAGCTGCCCTCCAGCATGTTTCAGAGTCTACAAATCATATGGCAGGAGATGGCCCATCTGTCTCCCACAGAGCAGCTGGTAGCTTTGAACTGTGTACCTTTGGGTTAGCAGCACAACTCCCCTGACAACCTGCTGAAGGGTCAGCTAGGAGTCAGTTCCAACTTGACCACATACAACCACTACCACAACATTCTTCAGTAAATACAAGTTTAGCAGATTTGATCTTGTAAAAGCCATTGAGAACAAATGATATGACCTATATTGAAAAGTCCAGGAGGCAGGAAGGAGTGCGAAATGATGCGTGGAAATGAGAAACACAGGGACAAGGAGGGAAGAGTGTTGTTTCAATGAAGGGATTGCAGTCAATGGCATGGATTAAAGAGTATATGAATTGTTGAATGGAAAACCGACTATTCTGTAAACTTTCACCTAAATTATAATAAAAAGTTTTAAAAAATGAGCAGCAAAGTATGCCTACAAAACATGGATGAATATTAACTAGGTTTGAAGGAAATTCCAAAAGAAGAACTTCAGCAATGATCCGAGCTATGACAGACCTTCAGGAAGTAATATACACCTTGCCCAGGTGACTCAAGGAGCACTCAGAAAAGTGCTTGTGTATCTGTGAGTCAAAGCCAGGCTTTGAATCCATACCTCACACATTTACCAACTACAGCTCGCAGCATAACCACAGGCTCAGCCATCACCATTTGGCTCCACCTGTAAACCACGACTGTGCTGTAGAAGGGAGATCAGGCTGCTTCATAAGCAGAGTTCACGTCCTGGTGATGATGGCAGAATGAGCTCCGCTGGCACAGAAGCATGGTTGGCATCTCCACAGTCTCGCTGGGATGTACCCAGCATCATCTAAATATTCTTTCTCTAACCATCTGACAGCCCCTTGTGCCTACAGCCTCTTTTGGCACTTCTGGTAACCTGAAGGGAGCTCTGGTAGCATAGATGTAACATAGCAGGTTGCTAACCAAAAGGTCTGCAGTCTGAATCCACCAGCTACTCCAAGGGAGAAAGATGGACAGTCTCCTCCCAAAAAGATTCACAGCCATGGAAATGTGATGGATGGTCCCTAAGACTCAGCCTCAACATGAGGGCACTGAGATCTGGTTTGGAAGGAAGATTGAAGCAGCCATGGTGGTACAGTGGTTAAGTGCTCAGCTGCTAACTGAACAACTGGCCCAGCTCAAAACCAGCCAGCAGATTTGTGGGAAAATCTGGCAATCTACTTCCGTAAAGGCTACAGCCACAAAACTCCCATGAGGCAGCTCTGCTCTGCCACATGGAGTCCCCATGAGGAGGAATCAGCCTGGTGGCACTGAGATTGACACCACTGATGATGTTAACTCACCTTGTCAGGGGTGATGCTGTATGTGACAGTTTTACCAAAAGGCCTTAAAAAAAAAAACAACCCTCCTTCAATGTTACTCTGACCACCAGACAAGAGGAGAATGGAGGTAGATTTTGTGCCCTGTTCTAAGTCAATCTCCATGTAACAGTTGATAATCAAGTCCCTCCAGGAAGAAAGATCCTCCTCCCAGCCTTGAGAAGAGCTGTTAACAGTATCTGATGGAAGATTACATGCAGATACCAGGCAGGTCTTTAAGGATGTTCTTTCTGACCAGGCTTATTGATCTGACAGAACCTGGAGGAACCCAAGACTAAGGCCTCTATTCACCCTCAAGCATGCACTTGAAATCACTGTCACTCAGCTCTGAGCCAAACCATAGACAGGTGGACAGAGAGGCATGCACACCTCAGGCCCACTCAACCACACAAGATAAAAAGGCAACATTTGCCCAGGGCTATGCTGCTCCTGGGAGAATGAGGGGCAATAATCAACTCCAGTACCTGTGATAACCTGATTTACTGCTTTGGAAACTCCCCTTGGAGGGTTAGCTACAGGTTGATTCCGACTCAATGGTACACAACAACACACAAAGCTCAGAAGGCAGGAAGCGATAAGAAGGAAGGAAAAATGGAGGCAAGATACACTGGGAGGAAGTGGGAAGATGATGTGACAATGCAGTGACTGCCATCGACGTCATAAAACAATGTGTATGAATTGCTGGATGGAAAATAAGTTTGCTCTGTAACTTTCACTCAAGTCATAATAAAAAGTAACTAAAAAAGAAATCTCGTTCGCTGGTGTGAAGCACCAACTATCGCTAGGTGGGAATATAAACCACTTGCCACTGAGGCAACTCCAACCTGCAGCAGCATGTGCGTGGAGTACAGCTGTTTCACACAGCTGTCAAGGCTGGGACTTCAGGAAGCAGATCACCAGGCCTTATTTCAAGCAACCTCGGGGTGGGCTCAAACTACCAACCTTTCTGTTAACATCGCTGTCTCTATCTGTGTCTGTCTCTTTCTCACCCACCCCCCACCCTGCCCCTCTCTCTCAGCAACCTGGCCACCTGCTGGTGGATTCGAACTCTGAGTATGCTTTCCTGGCTCACCTTTGAACTCCAACTAACGCAAAATTTAGAGGCAACACAAAGATAAAATCACAGAGCTGCTGCTGATGAGCAGGAAGATGACAACCAAATGTGAGAGTGCTGGGGGAGGTCAGCCGCTTTGGAAGCGTGCTCACTTTGTACATTTCCCGATGCACTTGAAGACTCTGAATGCATGGTAAATGCTGAGCACTCAGCAGCTGCAAAGTCTGGACAGGAGAAGCAGAGCTGTGGTCTTGCTCATCAAGACATGCAATTAGGCTAATGATCCGTATTGTTTCCACAAGGAGGAAGCCACCACCATTCACCCTCAGGCAGCAGCAGAGCGCAGACACTGACATCGTTTTCAAGCTGTTGAGCTCAGTGAACAAGAAAGCAAAGCAAGCAGCACTCCTTTGGGCCGGAGGAATCTGGTTTCAGTGGTGAGTGATGTTTAAACCGCTCCCTGGAATGATGCCTTGCTGCCTGGCATCCACTCTTCCAGGTGGCTCCCTTCCACGCTCCCTGCCACACAGGGAGTACCAGTGGCACCAACCAGTGTTCAATGTGCCCTCTCTCCCTCTCCCTTTCTATCTCTACTCTTAAGTTGGCATCAAGTGACAGCTGACTTGGGGGGCTGTTCCAAGGCTTTAAGTGGCACAGAAGGAGAGCACCCATCTTTTTAGCTCAGAGCCCCTGGTGGATTTGAACCATCAGAGAGGTGTGGCCTTTGCGTTAGTGGCACAACTTCCTATGGATTATGCCACCAGAGCTCCTTCAAGGTGCCCACAGGAAATGCATAATAAATTCTAGGGCCTTGTCAGTGTCATCTGGTGTTCCTGGGTGGTACAAACAGTGAGCATGGTCAATGGCTAACTGAAAGGTTAGAAACCCAAGTCCATCCAGGCACCTCGGAAGAAAGACCTGGTGATCTACTTCTCCAACTATCAGCCACAGAACACCGTGTGGAGCACAGCTCTACCCTAGTACATGTGAAACCAACAAGGGTAGCCGCTTTGCAGGTCTGAGCACAGAGCCAGGAGCCGTGTTCCTGGGCTCTTAATCACTGGATCTTAAATTGATGAGTGATCTCAGGGCACCCTCCAGAAGATTCTTTTTATTAATCACCCAATTTGTAACTTAAAAAGGAAAACTTAACCTTGACCCTCTGGAGCTAAGCTCATCACTAACTCTCGATCTTGTGATGGCATTTCCCGAGGGCACTAAGCTAATGATACTTTTAGCAGAGAATGAAAAATGCTGATCGGGTCTCTTTGTGAATTTCATGCATAGTAGAATCAGACTGGTCTCTACCCTGAACTGTTATTGCTGAGAATGTGGTGCCAAATCCCTTCCTTGCAAATGTTACAAGACTTTCCTTGGTCATGAGTCTTTCCAAACTATGGGGAAACACGGGATTTGGAACATGAAGTCCTGGCTGTTTAACACACTCTCAAAGTCTTTCTCTCTGGACCTCAGTCTCTGGGGCATGTGTGTGCAGGTGTGTGTATGTGTGTGTCCAAGCAGGGTTAATATTCCTAACTGTTTAGCTTATTTCCAAGGAGCCTGGATAGCACAAGTGATTTGCGATTGACTGATAAACTGAAGATTGATGGTTCAAAACAACGCAGCAACTCCATGGAAGAAAGATCTGCTGATCTATTCCCTCAAAGGTCACACCAAGAAAACCCTATGTTCCCTGCTCTATGCCACACGAAGTCCCAATTCGCTAACATCAAAGAAAGACAACCAACTTGGGTTTTTTAAAAGTGATTTTTAAGAGGAAGAAACTCTGATGGCTCACTGACTATGTCCTCAACTGCTAACTGAAAGGTCTGTGGTTCAAACCCATGAGCTAATCTGTGGGAGAAAGATGTGTGGCATTCTGCTTCCATAAAGACTCCCAGTTTTAGGGAATCCTGTGGGACAGGTCTCTTCTTATCCAGGGTCGCTAAGAGTCATAATCAATTCAACGGCAGAAAGCAAGAAAGTAATCTGTTTAAGACAAGTCATACTTACAGATAAGTAATATTAAAAAAAAAATTAAGGGAGACGTTTGCTTTTTTAAAATTTTTCTTTTCCTACTATGCCCTGTGGGGTCTCTAAGAGTTGGAATCTATTTGATAGCTGTGAGTTTATCGGGAAGTGCTGTCAGGGTGGGAAAGCCTCACCGTGTCTGTCAGTGGGCAGGCCTCAGCCTCCTCACTGCCCCGCTCCTGCCCACACCCATCTGGAAGATTCTTACCACGTGGCACAGTGTGGGAACAATCTGGAGCTTCCAGCAAGTGTCCAGCAGACTGATTGCGCCGACTGGGATTTCTGCAGGGGATAGAAATCATAGTCATTTAAAACAACAAGTGCCTAGGAATAGAGCCCACCGTAGGATTACACCTAATCTATGGATTAGTTCTTTGCCCCAGCCTGACGGAGCATGTGCTCAATAAATAATGAATGAATGAATGAGCTAAATAGGCAGCTAAGGCCTTTGGACACCAGCAGCCTAGTATCCAGTTCCTTCACATCTGGAAGAAGAATGTTGCAGGTCCCCCTGGCTCCAGAAGGCTTGACCACATCCTGAGAAGGTGACTAGATGATCAGATCCTGCCTGATAAGGCCCAGAGCTGAGCCTTATATCACCTACTGGCAGGACCCTTGCCCCCAAATTCCTGAGCAAAGGACCATCCCCTCTAAATCTCCTTAACAGCCTCAATAAAAAGAAACTGCTTTTGTCTGTCCACACGCCATTCTAATCACTGCATGCAGTCATTCAGCGTCCCTCTCAAGTCCACTTAGTAAAGACCTGTTTGTTACTTGGGACCAACTTCCTTCTCTCTTTCAACTCTTTTTTCTATCTAACAATATTCAGTGTGCCAGCTGCAAACTGGACAGGTTCAGGGGCAGGAAAATCCATGTGAGAAAATGGAAAAGTCCTGAACCTTGAGGGTTGGATCCAAGGATCTATGTTTAAATCTCACTTGATATTGGAGAGAGTTCTAGTGGCTTAGTGTCAAAAAACTGCGCTGCAATCCCAAAGGTTCAAATCCACCTACTGCTCTGTGGTAGGAGGATGAGCGATCTCCTCCCATGTGATTTACTGCCTCTGAAAACCCACCGGAGGGTCGTCTACAGATCAGTTCCAACTCAATGGTATACAACAATATATTAGAGGGAACTCTGGTGGCTAAGTGGATAAAGGGGTTGTGCTGTCAACTCAAAAGACAGGTAGTTCAAGTTCACCAGCTACTCAGAGAGAGAAAGATGGACAGTCTCCTCCCATGTGATTTATAGGCTGAAACCCCGTTAAAGGATCGGCTATGAGTTGGTTCCCATTCAATAGCAATGAGCTGTAATGTTGTTATACATTAAATGTGTGATCAAGTACAGATCTCTGAGCCTCAGTTTCCTTATTTGATTTCTCATGGGTTTTGTTGGTTTGTTGTGTTTTTTTTTAAATGCCAGTGCATTATATAAACAATAAATGGTTCTATCAATGCTACCCATCCTTTGGGGAGGAAAATGCCTGACCAATGGTGTGGCACAACAGAACTCCTGAGCCAGGACAGTCCCAGAGCCCTGGGCCACCACCATCTACCTCAGTGCAGAGGGACGTGGCACCTGGGCTGTGTGAGGTGCTGCTGAGCCACAGGGGAGGGAAATGCAGGTCAGTGTTATTCAAAATGGGGTAAATCAGAAGCAATTCCTAAAAGGACCCCAATTCCCTTGGCGGGTATCAATAAGTCACCCTTTGAGCTTCAAAAGGCTAAAGAGAAAAGGAGTCAACTGCTGAGTCATTTGGCCCTGGGACTGCTCAGGAACTCACAAAGCCTCCTGCATTCATTAGCAATCTTATTTATAAAAGGAAGCAGCCAGCGACTGAGGCTATGACCCAGCAGAGTTCTATGAACGGATGGTGGCTTGTTCCCAAGAGAGGGTGCAGGCTGCCAGGAAGATGGGGATAACCTTGCCAAAGAGCACCCTAAAATTACATTCAAATGTTATATGTGCATTTTCGGACAGAGGAGGTCCACAGTTTTCAACAAATTCTCTGGCACAACCCCAAACCAGGCATAAAAGATGGAAAGTCTCTAATAGCCTGGTGTCGACAGTCATCTGAGGTGTGAAGTCCTGGCTGAGCCACTGAGAGGCACTTCACCTATCTGTGCACCTGTCGGCTGCTTAGGATTAGAACCAATGCTAGGGAGGAGGCAAGAGTGATATTATAGCCAGGAAGCAGATACCGACATACAGAGAAACTATGATGCATGAGTGATGTCAGAAGAAGTGGACACTTAAGACACATAAATGACATCAGAGACGCACTAAGCTTTGAACTCTCCATGGCTCATTGGCCTTCACTGGCTTAGGCTCCAGCCCCAAGGCCCACCCAGTAAAGGAGGCCATAAATAGAGCCTCACCTCTTGGATAAGGGGCCTTCATTCCATGTCTCCTTTCCAGGAGGGAGGTCTGTTCCTTTGGTGATGTAACTTTCTAATAAATTGTCCTTACTATTTTACCCTCATCATCTCCTTGTCTTTTTCTTCTCTTCGCTATGCTCTAATAAAAAGCTTTGGCCTACACTTTGGCTCCAAACACGAAAGTCTTCTCTGCCAAGCAACATTAAGATTGCTGTCCACTGTACTACCTTGCTGCTTGAATACCATTGCTTCTCTAGTCTCTTCCATGGGGTACAATTCTTTTGCCTGTGTAAGAAGGGCAAGCTAGGGCACTGGTTGCCCGATAACACCCTCACCCTTCAGAGGGCTCCCAAGTTCTGTGTAATCATCACAATCCCTAATCCACGTTACTCAGTTAATCCTCACTCACTAGAGAATGTATGGGGTCCATGGGTGGTGGAAATGGTTAAAAGCCTGCCTGCTAACCAAAAGGTTGGAGGTTCAAATCCATTCAGAAAGACCTAGGAGTCTATTTGGGAAAAATCAGCCATTGAAAACTCTCAGAGCACAGCTCTAGTCTGACACGCAGGAGGAACTGAAGGCCAGCTTCCTCATGAGCTCTAACCGACTTCATAGTAACTGGCTGGGTTTTGTTTTTATCGTAGGTACAGTGCCAGGTGCTTAGGCTATGGATTAAAAAGACAGCCTTCCCGAAAAAGAGCTTATTATCTAATGCTGCCACTTAACCCTGGAAGCTAGAGTGGCATCCATTTCCTAAACATCCACTTCCTAAACTCTATGAACTTTGATAAATGACGATAGTTATAGAAAAGGCTTCAGGCCTTTTGTTCAAAGGGTCACTATAAATCATGCTCGACTTGACAGCAATCAACTACAACAACAACCACTCAACTACGGAGTACTGGAGGCTTACTGGTAAGAAGCATTACTACCAACCAACCCAAAGACACCTGGTTCAAATACACCAGCGAAGGGAGCTCTGGTGGCCTAGTGGCAAGAAGCTGTGCTGCAATCACAAAGGCACACAGTTCGAATCCACTAGATGTTCTGTTGGAGAAGGAGGGGAAATCTCCTGTGCCAGTCGGATCTGATTCAACAGTACACCACCACCACAACAACGATAAAAATGCACCAGCGACTCCTCCAGGAAAAGATGGGCAATCTCCTCCAGTGTGATTTATTGCCTCTGGCAACCTGCTAGAGGATCAGCTGAGAGTTAGTTCTCAGTTGATGGTACATAAAAGCAACAAACCACTCAGTCCTGATTTTCTTGAGGGCAAGAACTGGATGTATGTCCTCAGAGCCTCGCAGGGCCTCAAACCCCATAAACATCCACTGCTGTCATGTGCATATCTATCCCACAGAGTTTCCAAGGCTGCACATTTACAGAAGCAAACCGCCACATCGCTGTCTCACTGAGGCGCTGCGAGGTTCAAACCACTGATCCTCTGGCTAGCAGCTGAGTGTTTTAACCACTGCACCGAAACTCCTCCAAATCCAGTCTAGGCTCCCGCAGTGGAGTGTGAACAGAAATGAGTGATTCCATGTGTTGCTTCTCATTTACAAATGAGGCTTTGAGAGTTCATGACTCGCACCTGCTCACAAAGTGGTGGAGCAGGCTTCGCACGCGCGCGCGCGTGTGTGTGTGTGTGTGTGTGTGTGTGTGTGTGTGTGTGTGTGTAAGGTCAGGTGCTGGGGCTGAAGCACTTGACCAGATAAAGCTGTTGTGGTTAATTAGAAACTCGGAAAGAAGACCCGAGAAGAGTCCATTTTCTGAGCCAGCATCTTCCCCAGATTCTAAGAGGCCTGGGGGCCTCGTCGTCGTGGCAGCAAAGTTCAACCCAGAAGAACCGAGGGCTCCTGAGGGCACAGAGGGGCGATGTGTAGCCAGAGTGGGTGTCTGTGTGACCTCCATGTACGTGAAAGGACCTGACTGTTCAGAGCACCAGGAAAGGGCAGCTTTGGTGTAGAAATCGGCTACAGAGGTTTTCAGCTGCATTTAAAGATCACACAATCCCTGTGCTTCCAGATTGGAAACAGCAAACATGTTTGATTTTTAGATGTCAGTGACAGAGATCATCTGTGAGGCTGTAGAGGCCATGAGGCCATTCAGCTCAGAGGAATAGATGGGGTGGATTTGCAGCTTGTGCTACTTATCTGACACCACTGATTCAGACGACTGCTCAAAATGTTTAAATGCTCAACGGATGATGGGGAAAGGCTTCTTAGAAGATGGAGAATCAGACCTGTGGATTCATGCCTGGCAGAATACCTGAACCAGTGAAGTTCCACCAGGCACTGTCTCATGTTCTGTCCCAGTCAACCAGTCAAAACATTCACTCCTGACAGTGGCACAAGAGAAGTACACATGTTCACCAAGTTACAAAGCTGAGGGAGACATTCTCTGAACAATCCTTTAAAACCCAAAAGGTACTCTCAGCTGAGGTGCTGGGAAGGACCCTGAATACCTCTGGAGCCTAGTGCCCTGACTCCTGCCACCTGCGCGGCCTGAGAGCTCCTTCTTCACAGCTTTACTTTCCTGAGAAGAAAGTGAAATCCTAGCTTCCTCACAGGGACATGACCACCTCCTGATGCCACAGGCTCAGGTGAGGTGAGCTCTGGGGCTGGGGCAGCCAGGTGGGAGGGAAGGAGCACATGACTGCCCAGCATGGGGGGAATTTTGTCACTGGAGTGAAGTTGTGGAGGGTGACTGCACTGTAGTGTGGGGCGAGTAGGTAAATTTGCAGAGGAGAGAATCCCTGGGGATCAAGTGACACAGAGGAATGCTGCTGCCACCAGCTCACCAGGTGGCACGTGTGAATCACAGCCTGTATTCTGAAGGTTATTTCCTGTGTGGGTGAGGGGGTGTGCCCGAGAGAACCCCTTCAGTGATGGGGAACAAGCACTCCCGGGATGGTGGAGGAGGCTCAGGGTGGGCAGAAAGGCCTCCTTCACGCCAAAGTCTTTTCTTTTTCCTGGTAAGTACATAACCCTCCTCAGCCTACCACTCAGTCAGTGTCCCCCGTGCTGCTGAGGGAAGGAACGATATGTACCAAATGTCCCACAATTACGATTATTTCCGTATTCCCGGAAGCCTGCACAGTAAGCAAAGCGATTTCCAAGCCTCCGCAGCCATTCCCTGCCTCGCCTTTTTTGCATACCTGCCAGTGCGCTGACCAACAAGTGGACTGCTGAAAAGAGCTTCTGCTGGCGGAGGGCCTCCTCCTGCTCCGGGCGCCCCTCCTTCAGGCTGCAACCCACCAGCTGCAGCAAAGTCTTGAGGTGCTGCTGCTGTGGGGGCTTCAGCTTCTCTATCACTGCCGGCGGCGGGGGCAAGAAGTTACTGGCCATTTCACCAAGCTGCAATAGGGAGGGAAGAGGGCAGCAGACTGTGAACCTCCATACAAGGTGAAGTGCACCCCCCTCCACACACCCACCCACTGCCATCATCACTACCAAGGGGGGGCACAATGGTTAAGTGCTTGGCAACTGACTAAAGGCTTGTGTTTTGAACCCACCCATTGGCTCCATGGGGCGGGGGGGAACCTGTCAATCTGCTCTGGTTAAGCCTCCAAACCCACCCTAAACCGCTGCTGATGCATAGAAAATCTCCATCCTGTTTTTGAGACTTTAAATCTTTACAAAAGGAGACTGCTCACCTTTCTACCTTTGGAGCAGCTGATGGATTCAAACCACAGACCTCTCAGTTAGCAGCCCTGTATGGTACCCTAATGTCACCAGGGCTCAGTCTAGGAAAATCATGCAGGGTTCATTTAATTCTGTCACCTGAAGTTACTATGAATTAGAATTGACAAGAGGGCATCTAATAACAAGGAAAGAAGACTTGAGCTCTTGAAATCACTCCTTTTTGAACAAATTATAGATAGTAAATCAATTAAGCCTGGCCCAGCAGGGAGGAGGAGGCATGCAGGGACTATTGGGAAGAACCTTCAGAATAGGGTTGAATATTGGGGCATTGTAGGAAGTAGGTACAAGGGATCACATGCAGAACATGAGGTGGTGGTCGACTGTCAGGGAGTTGGTCCAGACTCATGCAGAGAATGGAATATAAACAACCATCATGGCTGTAATGGATTGGACTGTGTCCTCAGAATATATGCTGGGATCCTGTGCCAGGGCAGGAAATCCCAGTAGGGACCAGCACTTTGTTATTTCAATGAGGCCATAGCAGCATAAACAGTAACAAGCAAGCACAAATGAAGGGAAGTGAGATACCCGGTGGAGATCTTCAAGGATCCAGGGAGTGAGAGTCACGGACATTGAGACAGGTTGGAGAAGCTGACAGGGAAAGAACCTTTAGAGACCCAAGGTAAGACTTCTGGCCCCTGAATGATAAGAAAATGAGTTTCTGTTCTTAAAGACCAACCACTTATGGTAGTTCTGTTACAGCAGCACCCAGAAACTAAGACAGAGATGCTCTTTCAGGGTAGCATTTTGGGTCCCAAGAATGCTCCCAACCAGGCCTTGCACAGTCTCCCACAGAGAACAGCTGTGGCTTCCCAACCTTCCTAGCACCACTCACACATTCCACCCCTCCTGAGCCACTTCACCCAGATCCTCCACTGTAAAGCCACCTGTCTGACCCCATCCCACCAGCCTGCTTCTCCACATCTGAAAGAGTAACTGGTGCTCTTTCCACAAGGTGCTGGCCTGACATTTTCCTCTCAGATGGAGCTATTTTTAGAAGTAGGATTTGATGGGCTTTGGAAGCATGTGTGTCTCCCCAGGGCTCGCCAGGCACCCCTCTGACTCCAAGTCCACCAGAACACACGGAGTTGTTGGACCATGTCAAACACTACAGGTTCAGGGCTGGTGACTAAGCTCTTTTTGGCACAATCTCATTTCAGGAGAAAAAAAAAATAATATGCATGCTTCCCTGAAAATCAAAAGGCATTATTAAATCAGTGCTTAAACCCTCTGCATAACAGCAGCACAAAAAGACAAACAAAGCCATCGTCAGTCCAATTCCTGGAGCCTCAGCTTCCTTGAGTGAAGAACACAAAGTGTGGGCACAGGGAGGTGGGCAGCTGGTGAGTCCCTCTTCATGACTAACAGTTAAGGGGCTCAGCTGCACCAGGAAACCTTTGTGCTGAAATCCAGAAAAATATAAAGGCTGAATTTTCTGTTTAAATACAACAAGGTAAATACCTGAACTCTGTTGCATTTCTCTTTTGTACGGTACTAAATTTAGTTGTTATTGCTGTTGCTAGGTGCCATCAAGTCAACTACGACTCCCAGCAGCCCTGTGAACAATAGATAGAACCTTGCCCTATCCTGAGCCATCATTATGAATCCTGACATGCCTATTATTATAGTTACTGTGTCAATCCATCTTGCAGAGGGACCACATTGCTTTCTCTGACCCTCTACCTTTCCCAGCATGATGTCTTTTTCCAAGGTCTAGCCCCTCCCCTTCCATATATATCTCTATTATCTATCTATCTATCTATCTATCTATCTATCTATCTATCTATCTATCTATCTATCTATCTATCATCTATCCACAGAGTAACAGAGAAATCTTCATGTGGAATCTCTGTATGAGCTCTTTCTTGGAAGAAAGTGCTTTGTAGATATTTGTTGTCATTGTGTTACACTGAGTCAAAACTGACCCATAGCTGACACCCCAGCAGGTTTTCAGAGGCAATTTAATCATGGGGAGGAGATTGCCCATCCTTCTCCCATGGAGCAGCTGGTAGATTCAAACCGCACGTTTTTGGGGTTGCAGTGCAGTTTCTCACCAGTAAGCTACCAGAGCTCCCTTTGTAAATATAAATAAGGTCAGATTCTCTACATGAGCTCATCCTGGATTAGGATGGGACCTAAATCAAATGATGAGAGCCCTTGAGAGAGAGAAAAAGAAGAGAGACATAAAGAGAAAGGCCCTGTGACGACAGAGACAGAGATTGAACTGATGCTGCCACAAACCAAGGAATGACAGGAGCCACCAGAAGCTTGGAAGTGTAAGGGAGAGATCTTCCTGCAGAGCCTCTGAAGGAGCGCGGTCCTGTCAATACCTTCATTTCACACAGAATCGTGAAAGTCCAAATGTCTGTTAAATTACCAAGTTTGTAGTAATTGCTTGCACCAATGCTAGCTACCTTTCTGTGGTAAGAAAGCCAAGCAACTGAGAATAAGAGAGAAAGAGAACAAAGTTGAAAGTTAAAAGGAGATGAGGATAATGTTAATAGAATTTCAGAGTCCTATCCCAAGAGGTGTAGCCCATCTAAGTTTTGAGAAAGCCCAAGGTGCTTCATGCGGTGTCTGACATACCACTCCTTCCACAGCCGTGAGTAACTCATTGTCCGTGAGGACTGCGTGCAGAATTTTATTCAGAGCCTTCTTCTGGGGCTCCAGCAACTCCACGAAGGGATGGAAAGCCTTCTCCATGAGCAGAACATCTGTGAAAGTAGAAGAGCTAGTCTGTCTTATCTTGCTTTTATAGCTCACTGTCATCAGGTCTCTCATGGACTTTCCACCTGCAAAGTCTTAGAGGGACTCAGATTGTTTCTCAATAAACAACAAATTCCCACCAGAGAAATGCAAGGGAGGGAGGGAGGGAGGGAGAGAAATAGAGTTTTGCATTTCAGGCTTCAGTGTTTTTCTCTGACTAAATATTAATTATGTCTAATCAATTCTTTTCTAGAAAAGTCCTTTAGACTACTCTTCAGCATGCTTTCTGCAAAATTAAGTCATCCAAGCTGAATTGATAAACATAAATCAGTAATTTTAGGATGTTTCCGAGCCATCTAAATTCCAAAATTCATAACTTTTCATAGCCTTTCTTCTATTTCATTGTAAATTTCCTGTCTTTTAACATTTAATGGACAATTTTTTGAAGGGCCTGCCTCTCAAGTCTCGTGGCAAACCTACTTATCCCTTCCTCTCCACCGCTCCTTGCGGGAAAAAACTGAGGTCCGCTCTGCAGAGGCTCCCATTGTCTACAGGCTTGGAGCCTCTCCCAGTAATTCTTTTAAGACTTTTTTCCTCCCAGATATTAAAAAAAGTCTAATAAAAAAATTCCCAGGTATTCAAAAAGCTTCTAATAATATTAAGGAAAAAAATGGATCTTTAAAAAAAAATAAAAATAAAGCAGGATTAAAAAAAGAAAAGAAAAATGGGTTTTAAAAAAAGAGAAGTAAAAAAAAAGAGAAGTGAAAATGTGATAAGGCAATGCTTTCAAATGTATAATAGCTCAGTGTACCACCATCTTTGTGGATGATAAACACCAGCAGATAGTTGTGGAAAGCCCCATAGACAGGGACAGACACACCAGTAACTGGTATATGTGGAAACACCTCTATAAATACACAGTAGTGAAGTGTTCAGCTACCAGCCAAAAAGGCGGCAGTTAGAATTCACTCGAGGTGCCTCGGAAGACAGGCCTGGCAGTCTGCTTCCAGATGCTCACAGACTTGAAAGTCCTTTGGGGCAGTTCTACTTTGCACATGTGGGATTGCTATCATTGATGGCAACCAGCAACAGCAACAAAGTCTCTGCTAGAGGCCGTGAGTTCAACAGGCTTGAACAAGGTTGGGGATGTGAGTCCACCCACAGAAGTCTGGGAAAAGGCCAGCCTGGCATTCTGCTTCTGAAGAAAGCAGCTATTGAGAACTCTGTGATGCACAGTTCTACTTGGACATATGCAGGGACACCATGAGTTGGGGTCATCATGAACTGGAGTTGACTTGATGGCAATTGGTGGTACTAGTAGATCTAAGGCAGCTCCAGCTTATATGGCACTGTCTTGGTTGGTCTGGGGTCCAAGGACACTAAGGCCAGGCTAGCTTCTAACTCCCGCCTAACAAACCCTGGCCTCCCCACTCCACCCACAGGCTGACTGAAGTGAGCAACTTAGATGGTGGAGTTACAGGAAGATTCCAGAAAGCTACAACCGGCAGCCCTTCTTCACTGCCCTGTGGTACAGGGACACTGCTGCTGGGTTCTAACCTGCACATAGTCCAAGTAGCAGGTGAAAACGGTCTATAATTGCCAATCTCTAGGAGGGGAGCTTTGGTGGCCTAGTGGTCAAATACCTCTCCACAATCCCAAAACCTATTGTCGTTGTTGTTGATTGCCGTCAAGTTGAGCACAACTCATAGCAACTCTATGAACAAAAGGCCTGAAGCTTTTCTATAGCTATCATTGTTTCTCCAAGTTCATTGCATTTCCAGAGGCATGTGGTTTAGGAAGTGGATGCCACTCCTGCTTCCAAACATGTCTTAAACTGGAGCTCCACCAAATACTATCCACCATGGGCAGTCATTATGGCATTTGAGCCCCCAGTGGCACAAGGTTTCAGTATCACAGCAAACCCAGATTACCTTAGTGCAGCAAATTGACAGAGGAGTGCTGTACGACTTAGAATGCTCCTCCAAAAGAAAATAACACTAGATCCTTGAGCCCAACTGACTTTTAAATACAAGCACGTGGTTCAAATCCCCCAGCTGCTCTGAGGGAGAAGGGTGGACAATCTCTTCTCATGCATTGGAAGGTCAGCTGTGGGTTGGTTCCAACTCGATTGCAAACAACAATAGGAAGACAGAAGAGCGGCCTGTGGCCCTGCACAAGATGGGAGGTGGGGGAAACACCGTGGACTGGATCCTCACACTGTCAGAGGAGAACCGTGACCTATCTCCCCTGGGATGGAGAGTGCCAGGCCTTTCTTCCAACCCGTATGGATACAAGCCTCCAACCTACAGCTAGCACTCCAGCACACTGATTGCTTACAATGCTCAGAGACTCCTAAGATGGGAAAGCCTTACCTAAGATCAGCCCTTCATTGCCATTTCTAACCTTGGTTCAGTTACGGAAGCAAAAGCTTCTTCTAAGTTGCGAGCTGGTCACCCTGATTTTGGGGGACAGTAACTCTTCCAACCCTTCAAGCCAGAGTACATTTGGAGCTGTTTCCACCTCTTTTTCCTGAACTTTTACTTCATTATGTTTTCTCCTTTTCTTTGCCCAACTCTGCTTCTCTTCTACTTTTACTACCCATTGCGTTCCTCTCATTGAAAAAAAAAGAAAAGAACCCCAAACCCAAAAAAACAACTTTGTAAAACACAAGACATGGAGGGGCATAAAGGACACTGTAGGGCTGTCCCCAACATTGTCCCTTCTTGGACTCTGGAGCACCCCTACCTTCTTTCCATGCAGAGCCAGGGCTGTCGGACAGTGCCAAGCTGACGTTGTCCCCTCTCTGGACTCTGAAGTACCACCAATTTCTCCCCGTGGAGAGATCCAGGAGAGCCATGAGCAGTTCCGGCAAGAGCCTGCTTGTATTGGCAAGGAAGCCTGAAGTATAATAAAACAGATGCAAAACTTGGGTTTTCTTTCCTTGTCACTGACTATTCTTAGTAGTCAGAGCAGCTTCTCTGATTAAAACAAAAGAGAAATGCCAGGCCCCTGGCTCCCTCAAGCCTCAATCTTCCACCCCTACCCAACTGAGAAAGTGGAGGTCCCCGGTCAGCACAAACGGTTTACATTTGGCTATTATTCTAAAGGTCACCAATTCAAAACTGCCAGGGGCACCTTAGAGGAAAAGCCTGGTGATTGGCTTCAGCAAAGATTACAGTTGAGAAAGCATTATGGAGCAATCCAGCTGGGTAACACGTTGGTCACCAGGGGCTGAAATCAATGGCAATGGCCTTGATTGTTGGTTTACTGTTGTAGTGATGTTCCCCACCCCCACCCCACAACTCAACACTTTGCATACCTAAGTCTCACTAGGATCCCGCCCAAGGGGAATCTTGTTAAGTGGACTGAGACTCTGGGAGCACCACCCTCTTTCCCATGGGGGCCGAGAGCCTTTACTAAAATGGGGAGATGTTGATTCTGTGGGTCCCACCACCTGTCAGGGTGCTTGGTCACATGCTCATGGTAGCAATACCTTGGCTCAAATCGCTGAATTGCCTATCCTTACCATCTTTCAAGTTAGAAAAGAAAGATTTTCTCCAGTTCACGACGCCCTGGTGGGCATAACTCTTTCTTATCTCATCCTCAAAGCCACCGTGCTTCCCAGGGAGGGTGCAGAACTCTAAACAGGAGACAAGGACAAGCAAGGCACACAGTCACTTACCGGCACATCTTAGACCCCTGGTCCTACCAGACTCACGCCTTACCTGACTCATGTAGAGGGAGGGAGGCGCACCCACGCCCTCAGCTCACCTCACCCCTGTAAAACCTGCTTCCTATCCATATGATTGAACAAAACAGTCACTTCCTACGTATACATAAGAAATGATTATGCCTAAGATAAAACTCTCTAGTGTATACATAAGAAATGATTATGCCTAAGATAAAACTCTCTAGTGTATACGCCAAACAGACAGAAAGCCATCTCTTCAACATTAGAAATATTACAAACATGAGAAATATTTCCTTGCCCTAATTTAAAACTCTAAATACAAAAAAAACCAAAAGCCAACTCTAAACAAAATCCACCACCTCAAAAGAAGTGGGAGGGACCTAAATGCTAATGATATAAAAAAATTCATGTCTGTTTAGAAACAATGCCATTATGATTATGTTTTTTTTTTAAAAAGGCATACCTTTTCTGATTAATGTAGAATGCACAGCAATAAAAAAGGAATTCTTGATATTTGGCAATTACATTAATTAATCTCATAGACATTATATTGCATGGGGGAAAAGTCAGATACAAAAGAATACATTCAATATAAATATATATATGTGTATAAAGTTCAGTATAGACAAAACTACTTGTTGGTTTTTTGTTTTGTGGGTTTGGGTTTGGGTTTGTTTTGTTTTTTTAATCTTACCTTGACTTTGAAATATTTGCACATAAAATAATATAATACCAGAGATTTACTTGAAAATAGTCCATTGTTGGTGGGATGAGGTGGTTGAAGGTAAGGATAAAATATGGCCTGCCTTAGTTATTGCATTTAGATTGTGCATATGGGAAGATTTTCCATCTTTTCATTTCCAATTTATAGATTTGTGACATTTTCTATCATAAAAAAGGGTTTTTTAAAAAAAAAAATAGGAATAAGAGCTTCTTTAAACTCTTCCTTTTAGGTAAAAATGTAACCGTTATATCCTTACTAAGCAAAACCTGTAAATTAATACAATCATTTGAGTTGTCTCTAAGTTTCTTTATAATAATTTGCTCTCTTAAGCAAGGATTGATCAATAAACTTGGTATCAGCAGTCAGGAGATTAGGAGACATATTGTACTGGAAAAGTCTGTAGTCAGAAAGACCTCTTCAAATTACTGAGAAGCAATGATTTTAGTTTGAGGATTAAGTTGTACCTGACTCAGATCATGATCTTTTCAATCAGTTGCTAGGCTTCTGAGAGCTGGACAGTGACTAAAGATGATGCCTTTGAACTGTGGTGTTGGAGAAGAGCACTGAATTTCCTTGGACTACCAAATGAACATGTATGTCTTGGAGAAAGTGCAGCCAGGTTGCTCCCTAAAGGCAAGGAGGTACAGCTTTGTTTGACATACTTTGGGCATGTAGCTAGGAGAGGCTTTTCCTCAGAGAAGGACATCATGCTCAGGAACTAGAGGGACGGTGAAGGAGAGAAAGACCCTCAACCAGCTGGATCGACACAGTGACTACAGCAATGAGCTCAAGTATGCCAGAGATGATGAGGATGGCACAGGATGGAACAGGGTCAGAACTGTCGTTTATAGGGTTGCTATGAGTCATACTCGACTCAACAGCACCTCACAACAACAACAACAAGGATTATCAGATAGAAATGTGACTAAACCTGGTATTTCCAAGAAATATGCAAGGCATGGATCTTGCACACAGTTTCCTTTGCTTATAGGCTCTGATGATGTTGATATAGGTGGAAAGTCTATCTTAAAACAAGTGAGCCAACCCGTTATTTACTCTCATGACGGATCCACACTCACTGGGCATTCAGGAGCCCCAGACTGTGTCCACTGCACCTGGCACTGGATTAAGTGTGACAGGCGACCGGGAAATGACGAGTCCCTCTCTTTCCAGCTTTAGGACCCATTCTCAGCATGTGACATGCAGGCTATGAAGAGAACACTTCAACCAAGAACTTGATGTGATTCAGTGCAGGTGACTCAGTGTATGTTCCTAACTCAGTATTGTAACTATTCCTAACTCTGTATTGGCATCCTCATCTTGTCATAGAAGCATAGCTTAGCTATTGAAATTAACACACATACAGAGAGGAGGAAAGACTTCAAACTGAGTGGTTTTCCTCCTTCGACTGAAGCATAGAAATGAAGGACAAAGGTGAAGATTCATTGGTTCTCTTCTTGGAGTTAAAGGCACTGGTCCAGGGAGCATTGCTGGCCATACACTTAAAATTTGCCAGGAATCCCCCCAATCATATAACCTCACTGCTATCAAGTCTATGCCAACTTGTAGGACTGAGTAGAACTACCCAATAGGGTTTCTGAGGCAGTCAATCTTTATTGATACAGACATCCTTCTCCTGCAAACTGGCTGGTGAGTTCAAAGGACCTACCTTTTGGTTAAGAGTTGAATACTTTAACCACTGTGACACTAGGGCTTTTCAGGTGCCCTGTGTTGCCTCCAAAATTACACTAGACCAACTGGGACTTTCTGAGTCCATGCTGCCAACACTACTCTTGGTAACACAGACACAGCCCCAGAAGGCTTCCCATCCATCTTCACCCATCTGATGTGAAATGATGCCTGCTCTGTGCAGGGGGCGTGCTGGGTGCCACACACACACACACACACACACACACACACACACACACACAAGATCTAAAACACAAACCTCTTTTGTTCCTCCAAAGAGGGCAAGATGGAGTCAGAGGTCCCTGAAACAGGTGACAGGTGGGATGAGACCAGCATAGGCTGCTTGGATGAAGCAGATTTGGAAGGAGTGAGGCAGGCAGACAGACCAAGGACCACAGACAGAACAACAGTCACGGGATCCAGAGATAAGAGAAAGGTTCATCCCAGCACGGCAGGTTGATTCTAGCAAGACCACCACAGAAGGCTGGTGTGAGAGCTCTGTGGCATTGCCCACGTGCACTGCTAACTCAAAGGCTAAGCATCTCCAGCAGTTCAAAACCATTAGGAGAAAGATGAGCAACACTTGCTGTGGGATTGACAGCCTCAGAAACCCAAGAGAGGGTCTGTTAAGGGTTGGTTCTGGCTGAATGACAAGAGAAAGATGAGAGTGAAGGCTGGAGACATACCTGGGTTAGCCCACAAAGTTCTCAGAAGCTCAGATTCTATCCTTGAAACAACTGGAGCTGTGCAAGGACGTATAAGCAGGAGGGTGACATGACGGAATTTTCAATTTAGAATCATCCCGTTGGTACAAAAGTGGGATGAAATCATTGGGGGAAAGTCAGAGGTGAAGGAGCCAATGAAAAGTTGCAGTGGGAATTCAGGGAGAGATGCTAGCATCTAGACCAGCTAACCTGTCAAGAAATGACAGACTGGGCATGAAGGTGGGAAACACTGTATCCATGTCCACAGGCCCTCCATGGCAAATCAGAGCCAAAAGGAGGCTAATTTTTAGTTGTTACCAAGAGCAGGAGGGCAGAGAGGAAGGGGGTGTGTGTGTTGTTATTTAGCAAGCACTGAGCTTCTGTTTATGGTGATGGAAACCTGACAGCAGAGATTAGTGAGGGCTGCACAACATGACTTATCTCTAAATTGGACCCACAAAAAATGTTCAATTGGCAGGTTGTGTGTGTGTGTGTGTGTGTGTGTGTGTGTGTGTGTGTAACATCTAAAAACCAAAAATAATTTCATTACCTAAAGAGCTCTGGTGGATTAGTAGAATGAAGTTGTGCTGCAATCCCAAAGGCATGCCGTTCGAGCCCATCAGCTGCTCCATGGGAAAAAGGTGGGCAATTGCTTCACTTTCAGTTTATTGCCTCTGAAAACCCACTGGAGGGTCAGCTATGGGTTGGTTCCTCTTGATGGTGTACAACAATAACATGGCCTGGTGGTAAGGAGTTGCTCTACTAACCCAAAGGCCTGTGGTTCAAATCCACTAGCTGTTCCATGGGAGGAAGATGAGCAACCTCCTCCCATGAGGTTTTCAATCGCTGAAAACCTGCTGAAGGGTCAGCTATGTTTAGGTCCCAACTCAATAGTACAAAGCAACAACTGTACAAAAGTGTAATAATTCAAGTATAAAAGTCCAAGACAATCAAAAGATGTTTTCTTTAGGGGTTTCTTTTTTTTCCCCCCTGGCCTTTTATTGTGTGAAAGCTTACAAATCTAATTGGTTTCATTCAATCATTCATATACATTTTGTTTAAAAAACTGTTTCTGATTGTCCACATATGAGGGTGGGAGTGAGGGTTAGGGGGTGAGGCTGTAAAGGAAGGGCCTGCTGTGCATGGCTGAAAGGCCCCTCCTGGCAGGGGAGGAAGGCAGAGGATGCTTCACCAAAAGGTATAGATTTACCCCATTATTGCAAAGGGCAAGCAGAGATCAGGCAGCCTCTTAAGGGTCATCCTTTGCAGTCCCTGCAAGCCTATGTTTATGAAGCTTGATCAGAACATTCTGTAGTAGGAGTGATAGAAAACACAGATGGGGAAAGGGGAAAAGAAAAAGCAGAACGAGTTTAAAACTCAGGCAGTGAGTCACAGGGAACAGCGCCTGCTCTCCACGCTGCTAAGGCGGTGCACTTGGCAATTTGAAAGAGCAAGGGAGCTGCTTCCTGAGGCCAGGGTGTGGGAGAGAAGCCAGAGGGATGCTGAGAAACCCCCAGGGCACCTCTTTTCTCAGCAGCACAAAGAGGAGTTTATTTTCAAAGACAGCGGAAGCATGCCAGAAAAAAAGGTTTGAAATTGAAATGCAAACAAGAGAGACACACAGAGCAAGGCTGTGCCTCAGAGGCCCCTGAGGGATCCACAGGCTGCCCCCAGAGCCACAGGCCTGGCCTGGCATCACCGTCGCACTGGGCAAACAGGAGGGGGCTTGCCCTGGTCGCTGGCCACTGCAGAGTCAATCTAGAGGACTCTCCTACGTGGTCACAGGTGGGGGGAGCCATTTTCAAAAGGTTACAAAACCAGGACTTTTCAACTGGTCCAATCATTGCCAATTGTAAATTTGGGAATAGGGAATTTGGGATAGGCCTGAATTTTTAAAATTTAGATACATGAGAAAAATGACAGCCAGAATGGGAAAAATTAGGGCAGAGGCCCTAGAATGGTAGTTGTGATAAGCGTGTGCAGGAACCTGATGCTGGAGATTGTCTGTGGTGAGGACATTAGAGAGCCACACAATTTTAAAGCAGCATGATGAGCTGCCATCTTTGACCAGGGCATTGCTGTTGCCGGTTGTGGCAGTCAAGTTTTGCCATGTGAACATTGCCCTTACTTTCTAAAAGGGAAGTTAAGTTTCTAACAGGTATTTTGACTCATCATTTTTCCAGTTCTGGTTCACTCACATTTTACAAATTCTAGTCCATCCTCATTTTGTGTCATTGGCCATGATTGAACTGGGACCAGCCAGTTTGAAGCCTTGCTTAAACTGTGCCACATTCACCTTCAGTAATGCCAACAGAATAACCAGGGCCTAAGTGCTTGAACTAACAGAGGCTCATGTGGTAAACAACGCTTTTGATAGACTGATGAGAACACTGGCCTGAGGAACAACTGGGCCGTCTTAACAACTACAGTTGGTGGGTGGCTGGAGGAGGTGAAGGAATTAGGAAAGATCCAGTCGGATCTGAAAAAGACAGGGCAATAGTGGGTACAGATCAATGGTGATTAATTTTATGAGACAATGTATGGGAATGATTGTGTGAAACACAATGTGAATGTGTGAAATACAATGCATATGAATAAAAAAACCGTTGAATTAAAAAAGTAATAAATAAAATTTAAAAAATAAAATATTGTTTTCTAAAATGTTCATGGTAGCAAAAAATCTGGATTTTGGGGTCTGAAGGTTATAAGAAACAATTCCTGACTTTGTGTCTCATGTGAACTGACTTAACCTCTCGAAGCCTATTTCTTAAAACAGACACATTCTCTTATTGTCATCTCAGGCAAATCATTCCACCTGCCAGAAAGACAGGCTTTCTCACTAGTAAAAATAAAGAGGGCGTCTCCTCTGAGACAGCATCCTGCGCTCTTTTTCTTCTGTTCCGAACACACCCACTGACTTTAAGCCCAGAGAACATTTGGATCTCTGAGTCCCTGTAGTTGTAACTGGGTAGTATTGTAATGCTGGTGGGCTGCAGACGTGCCAAGAGCAAATTAATTGGTGATTCCTGTCCTTGGTTGAAAACAAATCAGGAAGCAGGAGTCAGGAACAGGTGTGTGCATTTCTACCATGACACATTTTAAAAATGGTTTTTTTATGAAAATATCAAACTATACAAAGTAGAGAGAAAGCTGTATGATGACCCAATCATCCAGCTTCAGTAGCTATGAGTCGAGGACACTCTTCTTTCACCTCACCCTACCCCCAACACACACATACTCCTTATACTCTACCCCTACTGTTATTAAATCAAATGACAGGCATATTATCAGGGTTGTTGTTGTTGTTAATTTCCGTCGAGTCGCAGGCGACTCATAGCGACCTTATGAAGGAGAGTCCTCAACACTTGGGTGTCTTTCATCCTCTCTCCAGGTTCATAGGGTTTCTGGAGGCAAGCTATTACAGAAGTGGATGCCTCTCCTGTTTCCAAT
This sequence comes from Elephantulus edwardii, assembly GCF_000299155.1. Classification (NCBI taxonomy): domain Eukaryota; kingdom Metazoa; phylum Chordata; class Mammalia; order Macroscelidea; family Macroscelididae; genus Elephantulus; species Elephantulus edwardii. The sequence continues at coordinate 774,030 of NW_006400155.1, forward strand.
ATTATCATTACACTAGTGAATATTTCAATGTAGAGCATAAAAAAGGAGTAATTTTTATAAAAATAACAGTATTATCATGCCATGCCTAAAATATTGACAATAGATTTACTTACATCCCTAAGAATCAGCCAACTCTTTCTTCTCCGCCCATTTCTTTAGCATTGTGTTGATCATCCCCTTTCTCTATACCCATCTTAATTTGCGTGTCTATTGACTACTATCTAGGGTACAAAGCAATTTATCCTCAGAAGGAACATGAGAGAAGGGGCTGAAAGCATCTAAGATCAGCAGATGCTAGACAAATCAAAGACTTTCTTTTCTTCAAGCTATGGCAATGATAAGCTTTCTACTTTGGGACATATTTGTTATCAGTAAAGGAGTTCAGTATTTCTGGTTTCTTATATTACAGATGGAAGTGATAATGTTATTGTTGTTAAGTGCTGTCATAGAAGACTCATAGTGACCCTATGAACAAATCACCTAAACCCTTGCATAACTGTCATTGTTTTTCCAAGTTCAGAGAGTTTCTGAGGGCAAGCTATGTCGGAAGTGGATGCCACTCCTGCCTGTTTTAATCAGGGAGCTCCACCAAACACTGTCCATCATGGGTAACCACTATCACATTTGGCATTATCAGTGTCACAGTGTTTAGCATCACAGCAACCACGAGGTATCTCTGTACAGCACATGGACAGACCAATGCGATACCACTTGGAATGTTTAACCAAAAACAATTAAAATCACAGATTAAAATCACCCACCTTCGGCTTAGTAGCATCACTTTCTATCCACTAGGCCCACAGAACTCTCTCTATGACTCACAGCAGTTCTATGAACAACAGATCTAACCCCTGGCCCTATCCTACGCCATCCCCACAATCCAAGACATGCTCGAGCCCATTGCTACAGTCACTGTATCAATCTATCCTGTTGAGGAGCTTCTTTTCTTCTCTGACCTTCCACTTCTCTCAGCATGATGGCATTTCCCAAGGACTGGAGCCTTTAACTGTTTGTTGTTGTTGTTAAGTGCTGAGTCATAGATAACTCATAGCAACCCTTTGGCTTGGTAGGGTTTGGATACCAAGATATACCCATGTATTTTTCCCAGAGAAATGTAACTTGAAAACAGAACAGTATCATAGATAAGGAAAATACATGCACATCTATACAATCTAAACAAAGCAGCAACAAAATAAAAAATCTCAGAATGGGCACTAAAGATAGAAAATATTCCTATGACAAGAAGCTTTGGATAATTGCCATTTAGAGGACGAACATAACAGTCAGAAATCCATGACTTGCACTAAGACCCTGAATCTCAGGAATTATATACAGAAATTACAGCTCAGGCCCTATAGCAAAACTCCAGTGGCTGCCTCTAGTACACCTAGCCCTTTCTGCAGACATAAGTAACTAGATGGAATTGTCTTTATCCATATACTTTTTAATAGGCCTGAAAGTCAGTGAGATCTTCTCCAAGGTGGTAATAGTGATGGTAAACCACTAACTAAGGTAGCCTATTAAGCAAGGCATGCGTAGTAGTACGTTAGCTTGCCAATCTAAAAGGGCAGGCCGTTCAAACCTACCAGCTGCTCTGCAGGAGAAAGATGGTCAGTCTCCTTTTGTATGATTTACATCCTTTGAAAACCTACTGGAGGGTCAGCTATGAGCTGGCTCTGTCTCAAGAGCACATAACAACAACAAAGGGAACACTTAATAAAAGGCTCCTGTGCCAGTTATTTCATATGCTTGATCTAATTTAATCCTCACTGCAGCCCCACGAGGAAAACTTTCCCTGAACACAGAAGAGGAAACTAAGGCTCAACAAATTTTAGTGGTTTGCCTGAGACCTCCTGGGGAGCTCTGGTGGCCTAGTCCAAAGAAGCCACACTGCTAACCTCCTCGGTGGTTTGGATCCACCAGAAGTTTCACAAGAGGAAGAAAGACAATCTTCTCTGGTGCAATTTACAGCCTCAGAAACACAAAGGAGGGTCAGCTATGGGTTGATTCTTCCTTGGAGGCAATGAGAGAAAGAAGGCCTCGAAGGATGCAATGGTGCTGAGGCCAATGTGCACAGAATGCATCCTGGTGAAACCTCACGTCACACACCATGTCTGAAGGAGTAGTACCTCACATCTCTTCCCCAAGGCCCACCTAGTGCATCCCACAGGTCCGGAGACCAGACCTCTGGACAACCTCTTCTGCAATCTTTTCTTCTCCAACACATCTTGAAGTACTAAGAGATTGTCCACACATATATGCCCAAGGGCAAGACTAGGTGTCCTCAGCCATCTCCCAAGAGCTCCAAGCAAGACATCAACACTCACCAAACTGGCCATCCGCCTTCACATGTAACTCGATGACACTGTAGGCAATCGAGGTGAAAGCTGGGATCTCCTGAGCCTCTTCGGATTTTCTGTAAATGGCCCCATTCTCCGTCGTTGTCCCCTGTGGGTAAGAGTGTCCAAGATACCAGTCACCTAGGTACTTAGACCGTGCAGGCTTCTCTGGGCATTGCCACAGGGTCAGCCTTGTGCATTGCACAGAGGTGCTCAGAAAATGTCCAAGTGGAAAGGAGGAGGCAGAAGGCAGAGGCTAGGATGTTGCCAGCTGACTTACTACACGTATTTCTAAGTGATTGGTTAGATTCCTGGCACCAAAACCCCAAGTATGGGATACAATGAAATTAGATCTAAGGTGCTGAATTTTTAAAAAAATAACAACAATAGTAATTTCCCTGTTCCCTCATAAGAGTTATGGAGCCAACTTCTAAATTCTAGTAAAATCCTAAACAATACCAAAGTTTGACTGGGAGCTATTAAATAAAAAGGGTGGGGCAGAGGAGGCGAGAACAGAGAGGGCAGGATCAGGCGCCAGGGCAAGAAAGGGTAAGGTCTGGTTGATGGCCTCTTATTCCACTGATGTTAATCCTGTCTTGCGGGTCACTTCAGAAAGTCTGTCTACAATTTAACATGGAAGCATGTTTTGTGGGAGGGTATACTATCTTGATCTGCCCTCATTCAGTCCACAAATTAACTGAGGCAGTTAATGGAGGAGAGGCACTTTGGCAGCACAGTGCATAGGAAGCTGTGCTGCTAACCCCCAGTTGGCATCTCTCTGGCAGTTCAAATCCACCAGTGGCTCCATCTGAGAAAGCTGGGCAATCTCCTCCCATGCAGTTTACCACCTCAAAAACCTGCTCAAGGGTCTGCCATGAGCCAATTCTGACTTAATGGCAATGAATGAGAATGAAAAAGCAATAATTTTGAGACTTGTAGCTCCAGATGGCTCTGTGATTTTGTCTGTATTTGGCTTCAGTAGGACCCCAATAAGGATTTTTGGTGGCCTAGTGGCTGATACAGGCCATGGTCTTTGCAATCACTTGTTATGCATCAAAGAGATGGACAATGACTAGGGAGGATAGAAGAATTGATGCCTTTGAGCTGTGGTGCTGGAGAAGAGTATTGAATGTACTGCCAAGAAAACGAACACATTCATCCCAGAGAGGGTTAAACCAAGCTACTCCTTGGAGGCAAGAATTCTGGGGCTTCGTCTGACATACTTTGGGCATGTTGTAAGGAGGGACAGGTCCTCAGAGAGGGACATCATGCTTGGGAGGGTGGAGGGATGGCGCAAGACGGGAAGACCCTCTATGAGGTGGATTGATTCAGTGACTGGGGTACTAGGGATGGGTGTGTCAGAGGCAGTGTGATTGACACAGGATAGAGCAGGGTTTAGGGCTGTTGTACATAGGGTCGCTATGAGTCGCAAACGACTGGACGGTACATAACAACAACAACAGTTGCAAGAAGCTGCACTGCAATTCTGAAGGTATGTAGTTCGAGACCACGAGCCACTCATTGGGAGACGGATGAGCAATCTCCTCCTGTGTGATTATCTGCCTCTGAAAATTCCCAGGAGGATCAGCTATGGGTTGGCTCTGACTCTACAACACACAACAACAACAGGACCCCATTAGGGAGCTCTGACAGCTTAGCAGCAGACATTGCCTTGCCAACCCAAAGGCACATGGTTAGAACCCACCAGCTAATCTGAGAAAGAAAGATAGGCAACCTTCTCCCCTGTGGTTAACTGCCTCTGAAAAGCTGCTGGAGCATCAGCTATGAGTTAGTTGCTTAGGAACCAGGGAACAGGACTTCTCAGGGAAGCTACTCTCCCACCAGGGAGGAGCCTGACCCAGGACCCCTGATCAGTCTTGTCCCCCTGACCTAGGGTCCACTTAAGGAGTGGACCTGACCCAACTTGGTGTAGTAAAAGCTAGTCTGGAAGCAGTCATTCCCTCTGAGAGGGAATCATCCTTCCTCTGACTCCTTAAAGTTCTAAATTGAACAGTAATTGAGGATAGATTTCTCCAACATTTAGGTTACAGGAGCCAATACATTTCTTGCTGAAGCCAATTAGAGTTGGATATCTCTTAAATCCCTTCAGAATCCTTCAACTAATGAAGACAGTGCCCCCCCCCCCCCAAAGAAGTCCCTGGCCACATCTTCATACCGGGGCTGGTGGTCTGGTGACCCTCACCCCTGGAAGCCTCACCTCCATGGTCCCGGTTTGGAGCCCCAGTGCACCATCACACTTGATTCCAAGGTAGGTGTTCTCGAGGAGTGTGCACTGCTGTGTCATCACAATCTTTCCTGCCAGGACGCATAGCACCTTCTTGTTCTCCAGCACATGCTGCACCACAGGATTTTTCAGATTTATTCTTCTGTGGTGGGGGAAATAAAAAAAGACCATGAATGGCCCAGTGCCTCAGGGAAGACTGATGCATTTTAGTGTTCTCTCTTGACACAGCTGGCAGCCAGGAAGCCCACGGGTGACAACCCACATCACTTATTTCCTGACAATGAGAGAGGATGCAATCCATCCAGAAAGGCAGACTCCTAGCTCCCCTGAGGCCAGCTCGGAGCTGCCAGGCCTTCAGGAACAAGCTAGGCACAGCAGGAAGCAGATTCTCTGTCAAATGACAGCACTGGCATGTCAAGAAAGTGGGGAGAGGAACTCAATCCATTTGCCTGAGACCCTGGACTGAAGGTCAGCATCCCAGTCACTGTTCACAAAATCTACAGGCTTGTGAGTGACCAGTTATTTCCAGGGGAGACCGGAACAAGCTTAAAAAGTGAGTTGCCATCCAGGCATTTCTGCTTCATGGCAGCCCTGTGTGCATCAGATAGAGCAACATTCCACACAGTTTTCAATGGCTGACTTTTCCAGAAGCAGATTCCTGGCCTCTTCTTCCCAGTTCCTCAGAGTAGACTGAAACCACCAACCTTGCAAGGTGAATATTAGATTTAAAGTAAATAGAAATTTTTTTAAAAAAACATTTTGTGTTTTGGGTGGAAGTGTAAACAGCTAATTACAACTCCTTTAATAACTACTGGGCTGATTGCCCCATGTCATTGTTTGCAATTTTTCAATGTTTGCATTCTCATTATTTCCATTTTAGTTGTTCTCTTTCCAATGATCCAGCTTCCTTTCCTCCTCTTACCTTCTCTTTTGGGTAAGCTTTTAGGTAAATGTCGCCCAATGGATATTATACAGGTAGCTGCTTAAGGAAGCACATTAATCACTTATGTTATTGTTTCTTTTATAAGCCCAAATATTATTTGACTAAAAGATGGCCTGCAGAAGTATGTTCAATTCCAAGTTCAAACGATAAATTAGTGAAATAGTCTCAAGAGTTCCTTTCATCTCTGTAGGTCCAGGAAGTCTGGCCATTTTGGGGAAATTCAGTAGAGTTAGCAGTTAAAGAAATAAAAAAACCAAACCAAGACATTAAAAAGAAACAGTTCTGAGGTCTTGAAAGCTTGAGCGAGATGTCTAACATACAGCTGTTAGTCTCCACTCATACGGAGTGAAAGAGAATAAGGGGCATTAAAGACTCAGAGAAGTTAGTCACAAGACTAAGCTGGTTCCTAGAACAACATGAACAACAGCCTCTTCTATCTGGAAACCGGAAGAACCAGAAGATGCTTTTCTAACCCTACTGAAGAGTAACATGGTCAGTCTGGAGACTAAGGTGCACCTGATCCAGGCCATAGTCTCTGCAGTTACTTGCTATGTGTCAGAAAGCTGGACAATGACTAGGGATGATAGAAAGAGAATTCATGACTTTGAACTGTGGTGCTGGAGAAGAGTATTGAATATACCATAGAAGGCCAGGAGAATGAACAGGCTTGTCCTGGAGAGGGTGAAATCAGGCTACTCCTTGGAGGCAAGGATTCTGACATACTTTGGTCACGTTTCAAGGAGTGTCCAGTCCTTGGAGAGGGATGTCATTTTTGGAAGGGTAGAGAGACGGTGCAGGAGAGGAAGACCCTCAATGAAATGGAGGATTCAGTGACTGTGGTAATGAGGGGAGGCATGTAAGAGATAATAAAATTGGCACCAGATAGGGCAGGTATCCAGTATCCTAATAAGTATCCTATTGTACATAGGGTTGCTATGAGTCACAAGCAACTTGATGGCACATAACAACAACAATATATATATATTTAAAAAATATGGAACATGAAACACTTCAGGAATTTGTGTTTCATCCTTGCACAAGGTCATGCCAATCGTCTCTGTATCGTTCTACTTTTAGTATATGTGCTCCCGAAGCGAGCACAATGTCTTGATTTTTTTTTATATTATTACATACCTACAGACATACATACAGGTTCTCTTCCTTTAGGAATGATTTATTATTGTTATTACTTCATTATTGTACACCTAAGAAATTTTACTGTATTTTAAAGTATTTCACAAGTGTTTTATATACATAGGAAGGTAATATATAAACTGAGACAAATATTTCATTAACTGATGCTAAATAAGAATATTAGGGACCTGTCCCAACTCAAGAATGGATGTTATTCATAACCCAGTGACTGTCTTTATCTGGCTTTGTATCTATAGTGTGTCACTTGTAGGTAATATATTGATAGATCATGCTTTTAAATCCATTTCACTATTTTTAATCTCTTGACTGATGCATGTAAACCATTTATATCCAGGGTGCCTATCAATAGGTACACATTTACCGCTGCCATTTTGTTACGTGTGTGTGTGTGTGTGTGTGTGTGTGTGTGTGTGTGTGTGTGTGTGTGTGTGTGTGCTGTTCTGGTTTCTTTGTTCTGCTTCATTTCTTTGCTGAGTTTTTTGTTTATATATATTCTTTTCATATCCTTTGTTGTTACAGTTGATTTTGTGTTTATTAAGTTTGGAGTTTATTTTGGGGTTTTTTGGTTTTTTTGGATTTTTTTTAGGCCCAGTAGCATGGAAATTGATGTCTCAGTAGGTGGTGGGGTAACAAAGTGTCTTCCTGCAAGTGCTGGGTGTGGAACGTGTGCAGGGTCGGATGAGGGATGAGGGCACCATATCTCCTGCTCGTTGTGTGGAGAGGTGCAGATGGCACCTGCGAGGATGTACCTGGTACTGCTGATTAGATGATGAGTGTGTATGTCGTGTCGCTGGGGCACAGGGGTGGGGCATCCTTGCCTGTTGTTGGATTGGGCATAGTATGTGTGCACGCCACCTGTTACCAGTTGGTAACTGTACACAGATCACCAGGTGGGTGGCGTGGGAACTCTCACCGCTGGTCCCTGGACGGGTGGGGCAGCAGAGGTGAAGGGGGTGGGGCTTCCATGACTCAACTCACCATCTGGTGGTGAGAATGCAAACTGCTGATTGGCAGGTGTGAGCAGTGCAGTGTGGGAGTTGGGAGCAAGCCTCCGGTCACAGGTCTGATAGCACAGCAGGAACCACTGATATGATCACCGTGGGGTGGGTCAGCACAGGGATGGGCAAGGCAGGCCTCATCCTCCGGTTGCAGGTCCCATGGAATGGAAAACACAGCACAGAGTGATGGGTGTGGAAGCAGTGGGAAGGGGGCATGATGGTGGCCACAGAGAAGGCAGGAGAGGGAAGGAGAATCCGTGTTCCCCAGTGACTGGTGTGAGTGCTCATGCCTCCCTACAGAGTGCACCTGACAGGCAGGCCTCACCCTGACCAAATGTAAGACGTTCAGTAGAGCAGGCTTGGTAGGTAGAACGACTCTCTAGCCTCCACTGAACGACCCTCCACTCTTCCAGCACAATCCACTTGAATGATCAGGGACCGCTGCTGGGGAGTCATTCTATCCCTGTTTTCAGGCTTTTCTCCGGTTCTGTGGTAGCGGGAACCCAGGGGCTCTCTCCCACCTTCCTGCGTTTTCCCTCCTTAGATCCAGTTCTACTCTGTTCTGAGTTTGTCCACAGTGTATGTGTGCCTCCTATTTGGAAGTCTAGGATGTTGACTTCCTGAACCCCTCACCTGGGAGCCCTGGTCTCTGACTCCGGATGGTCAGAGAACAGCACGCTGACTGGCCCTAAGTCTCCGCGGTTGCTATTTTCATTCCGTTTCTCCTTTTCTTTTGGCACTCAATCTAATTATTCCCTCTTCACACTTTTGTTCAGGGTTCTCAGATTATCATCTTTATCTCTTTTATTTGGGTTCTGAGTTCATTGCCGGAGGGGCACAGCACAGTGTGTGATGAAGCTGTCATCTTGGGTCATCTAAAAAAAGGAACTTCTTAACCTAAAGCTTTTTAGGCACCCTATCTGGCTGTCCTGAGAGGAGGATGTGTGCTCTCTCAGAAAGAGCGTCAGGGCCATCTGGCCCACGCAGGTCATTATGCACATGAGCAAACTTGGGATTCCCACCTTGACACTCCAGGGAATTTTAAAAAGAAGTCAAATTTCTATCTGCAGGAGATGATTTCATACTGAGAAGCAAAAGATGAGCTAATGCCTTTGGAAATCTCACACAAAGTTACGAGTCTATGAAGTAGAAAGGAAAAGAGACCCAAATTAGGGTTGGATTCCACAGGAAAATGATCAGAGTCATCAGCCTAGGCTTTTTAAACAGTCCAAGGTTAAATTGCCTTGCGGAGTTCAGCACACAGCCCTAACTACACACAGTGGTTCGCATAGGCCTTGGCAGGTGTTCATTTGTTACAACCAAAAAACCTCCAGGGGTACAGGGAGGAAGAGTAGGAAGGTGGGGACAACAGACATCATAACTTACTTGGGCAAAGGTAGAATACTGCCATTAAAGGCTTTTAATTGAGGGAATAATGTGTAAAAGTGCCTACAAACCAATTAAGTGGCCCACAATGTTTCTGTTATTGCTGTTATCACCTGCTATCAAGTCACCTCGACTAGAGACAGTCTGTGTAGGATGGAATAAAAAGGTCTGTACCATCCCCAGGGGAATCCATGTGGAGTTTTAGTGGCTGGTTTTTTAGAAGCCTTTCTTCCTATCCCATCTTAGTTAGAAGTCTATACTATAACGTCTTCAGAATGATAGTAAATTGTAAGCCTCCATGGATAGGCAGGTGGTGGCTGGTACGAAATGCACTGACCAGGAATCAAACCCTGGTCTTCTGAATGAAAGGTGAGGACAAATTCCCATCAAAACCCACACTGTGGCTTTGCATCTGTGGGTGTCAGCAGAGGGAGGCAGGGGGTGTCTCTTTCAGAGATTCTGAAGTAAGCAGGTGCCTGGGACTCAACTCCCAAGGAACACACAAAGCAGGGAATATGGAGCCTGCCCAGCTCAAAGTCAAATCCCAGCTCAGGCTCTTTAGGTGGGTGACCTCAAGTTACTTCACCTTCATATCTTGGTATTTTCAGAAAGAAACTGATAGTAACACTGCTCTTGTGGTTGCCGTATGATTTAGATAATGCACGGTTTGCACTGTGTTCTGCCAAAAACAGATCAGCTGAGGTCCTGACATCCAGAACCTTATTTGGAAGTAGGGGCTTTGCAGACCTAATGAACGAAGTCGGTATGAGGTTGTACCTGGACTAGGGTGGATCCTAGGACCCGTGTCCTTCTAAAAGGAGATGAGACACAGAGTCTAATGCACAGGGAGAAAGCCACTTAAGCCAGGCAGGAATTGAAGTGACACATCTATGAGCTAAGGAACAGACCAGGTCTTTGGCTGTCTCCAGACGCTAAAAGAAATGAATGCAACAGATTCTCCTTCAGAACCTTCGGAAGGAATCAACTCTGTTGATGCCTTGGTTATGAATTTCTGCCCTCTAGAATTGAAAAGAAGTAAGTGCCTATGGTTTTAAGGCACCCAGTTTGCGGTGCTCTGTTTTAGCAGCCGTAGGAAATTCACAGATGAGATGACATATGGCGAGCGGTTAGCATATCTCGAGCAGACTAAAATGCCACCCAGACGCTTGCTGACACCAGCCACCCTCCTCAGTTCCTCTAGTGAAACCCACAAATACAAAGCCACTTGTGAGCAGGGATAGGGATCCAGAGCCATCAACTAGGGTGGGGAGGAGAACTCTTTCAAGACCCTCCCTGATCTCAGTGCCTCCAAGGGCTGAATAGCATCTAACTCTGTAGCCCAATGTCTTGACTAGTGCTGCTATAACAGAAATACCACAAGTGGGTGGCTTTAACAAACTGAATTTTGTTTTTTCACGGAATAAGGGCTAGACAGCTGAATTCAGGGCTCCAGCTCCAGGCAAAGACTATCTCTCTGGGGAAAATCTTTGTCTCAGTGCCTTGGCATTCTTCTCAGCCTTCCTCAGCCCTCCCCTCACCATATCAGTCCTTCCCCATTTGTACTTTCTTATTCAGTCCTTATTTGGCTCTTTGACATCTTAAAGATGACTGCTTTAAGCCATGTCCTGCATTTATATGACCTCATTATCAACAAAGAAAACCCTATTCCCAAATTGGAGAAATAGGTCGAGGTGTCAGATTTGTAATAGATTTGGGGGGAGCACAACTCAATCCATAGCACCTAGGCTACAGGACGATGTGAGCCAGTTCCTGCTGCTCCCTGATCTACCTTGGTCATAAATGCACCAAGGCACTCACACGCCCAGCTTTGGCTCCATGCCTCCTGGATTCCACATTCTGCTGCCACATTTGGGGTCTGTCAGCCCCCTCCGGGAGGTGTTCCCCAAACACTCCATTGTGCTCTCACCTCCCAAGACACACAGGAAGTACATGTGCTCCTGGGTACATCTCCATAGAATACACTTCTGGCTCGTTCATTTACTCATCCTTTGCTCGTCTCCTCTGTCTCCTCCCTGTGGAATCTAAACTCCTGGAAGCTGGCACTGTGCCCCTTGCTTAACTCAAATCTATGTGTTGAGTGCACAGCAAGGTCACAGTAGATACTTTTGGAATATATGAATACATAAAATTTGAGGTGGTTTTATCTCTTTGTTTTAATAAGTGTTTAGATGTGTGAGTTTGTGTGCTTTTGTGTGTGAAAGAGAGAAAAACATGGAGGGGGCAGAAATGCTGATTAGCATTTTGGTTTAAGAAATGGTACACCATCCTTAAACCTTAAACTGGAAAAGTCCACTGAGGTCTTCTTAAAAAAAAAATGAAAGAAAATAATTTAATCAGTCTGTCTTGAGCATTATGCTTTCTTAACAGACTATCTGTGATAGGATCAAATTGACAACAGCAACTTGCAAGACTGAATAGGAAATTGAGGGGGCAGTGAGTTTATGTTAAGCAGAGAGGAACAACTTAGGAAGAGAGGGCGAGATTGGTTGCACAATCTGTACATGGAGAATGTCACCGAATTGTGCCTGGAGAAGCAGTTGAAGTGGTGTATGCTTGGCTGCGCATATTTTCAAAGATTATAAAGAAGACAAAATATTTTTAAAAGGAGGAAAAAGGATAGTATGTAGACTCAAATCTTCCTCAGAGATGAGGCTTTGATCTTACAGGCTGCAGATGACAGACTGAAGATATTAGTGTTTCTACAGTGAAGACATGTAACCAAGGCAGCCCTGTCATAGGTTTGCTTTCTTTTGTACACATGTCTAGCTTCTAGCAAACTCTGGAAAATCAATTCCCTTGGTTATAACTATGCTATTGGCTCATCTGCATTTGAGCACACACATCAGAAACAGAAATGGCAGCTTGACCACTAACAAAGGAAACATTGCGGGCACTGCTAGCCATGCTGTCCAGTGGATTGCAACTCACAGCCATCCAGAGGCCAGAGCAGAACTGTCCCATGGGGTTTCCAGGCTGGACATCTTCACAGGTGAAGACTGCCTCCTCCTGCTTCCATGGAGCGACTGTGCTTTCGAACTGTGACCTTTCAGTCAGCAGGTCCACTCAGCCCACTGAGCCACCAGGGCCCCTTGCAGGCACTGCTACAACCCTTAGATGAAAAGCAAATCAAATTCACTGCTTCCTCCAGGGTTCCAGGGCAGGAAATCTTAACAGGACTGGATTATTGCTTTCTTTTTTTCCTGTAGAGCAGCAAGCTGGTGGTGGGTTCAAACCACTGACCCTATGCTTAGAAGCCTAGCACACAGCCTAGCAGGCTACCAGGACTCCACTAAATAACTTCAAACTATTTTCAACCAAAATCAAATTGTTTGAAAAGGAAAAACCTCTTCCTAAACCTTCCAAGATCTCATTGCTCAAAGTGCCTACCCCTCTCTTAAACCTCCACTTTCTATCCTCCTCCTCCAATATCAAAACAGGGAGAGAAATAAGGCCCCTTAAGAATGTGTAAGTTCCTTCTGCACGAGATGCTGTGCTGCTGCCTGAGCACTTGTGAGGCTTCATGTCCTCTGGTCTCTGAACCAGAACCTCAACCAAAGACAGAGTCTTCCAGTCTGCCAATCTCCATGCAGATTTGGAGGACTGGAGAGGAAAGAAAGAAGCTGGCTCCAGCACACAGCACACAGCACACAGCAGCTAACTAACTCAATGGCTGTAAAGGCAGGGTCTGTTGCCACCAGCAGCAGTCCCATCCTCCACAGTGAGGTCCAGGCAGGTTCCACTGCCACCCCGGTGCACAAACGCTGTTTCTCAGGACAGTGCTGCCACCTTTTGGAAACTGAATGTTGGACAAAGCTGAGAGACTCCTCTAGCCGGGGAGGCTAACTGAGTAACGGGGATATGAGCGTTTATTTGAATCTTTGCAAAGAAATCCTGGAGGGAATTTTTCCTCCAGGCTGCAGCAGGGCAGGACAGGGTCCTACCCCACTGAGGACAGTGTCCTCAGGAGCCAGCTTAGCATTTCTAATGGGAGTCATAGACTGACTCTGGCTTATCTCAGAATAAGAATCACCCCTGGGTCCCTGTGTAGGTAATCAGTTCCTGCCACCTCACCACAGAAATTAACGCCAAAACTCAACTTGTGGGCTTTCACCACTCGGCCCTAAACTGTCTTTCAGGCCTGTCTCTGAAAAGTCCACTGGTGCATCAGGAATGGGTCGGTTCCAACTTATCAGTACATAACAACAATCACATGTTAGGTTCAGGTTCTAGTCAATGCACCTTGGGCACCACCATCAGCAGAGTTGTGCACACTGCTGGGAGCTTGCACAGGATTCAGCTGTGCTTCCAGCGTGAGACACACTAAAATAAAGGCCTAATGATCTACTTCTGAAAGTAACCAATGACAATCTGATGGATCACAACAATGAGGTCTGTAACAGTCGTGGAACTGGTACAGGACCAGGCCATGTGCAATTCCACTGTGAAAGTGAGGGCCAGCTGAACGCTGTAACAATATTGTCCAGCCCCAGCTGTTGAGGACACAGCCGTGGTCAGAGCTGCCCATCAGGAAGGGAGACTCCCCTCCAAGAGCATTCATCGGCTCCCCACACCCAGCTCTGATGCAGCAGCAGCCTCTCCTCCCAGGATGAAGTCTCCAGTTTCCATTTTCTTTGCTTCAAAGGCTTTGACAGTCAAAATAGAACCTCACAGGGAATACAACTTGGAGAAGACATTTACAACTCTGACAACATATAAAATAAGGGACATGGTTTTCTTTCCCAAAGTATAAATGCAATGCCACAGGATCCCTGAATGATGCAAGCAGGTAAGTGTCTGACTATTAGCTGGAAGGCTAGTAGTTCAAACCCACTCAGAAATATCTCAGAATATAAGCCTGGTGACCACAGCCTTACAACCTGTTGGAGCACAGTTCTACACTGCAACATGAGTCACAACCAACAGCTACAAACTACAGCATGCCTCCAATGAAGACGAGCCAGTACACGCTTTCTCACACAGAACACCACATTGTGGTTCTCTTTCACTCAATTCTACAAATACTAATTGAGCTTTAGGACGTTCCAAGAGTCCTGGTGATTAAACGCTCAACTCCTCCTTTGAAGGTCAGCAGTTGCTACCCGTCTGCTACTGTAGAAGGACGTGGGAATCTGCATTGGTTAAGATCACATCTGTGGGTGACTTCCTTGGCCTGCCTTTCCAGACCAAGGAACCTCACCAGGGAGCTCCCTTAATAAAGCTGCTTTTAAGCATAAAAAAAATCACATGTGTGGAAACCTATGACATAATTTCACGCTATCCTATAGGATCACAATGAGTCCGAATCCACCTCCTAATGAAGGGCAGGTACTCCAAGCACTACGCTAGATGCTGGGGATTTCTCAGTGAACAAGAACAAAGCACCATCCTTCCTTCATAGGTATAACCCTTTGTCTCTCTCTCCCCTCTCTTCTGTGTATGTGTGTGGAGTACATACTATGACTACCCATCATGTCAG
>NW_006400155.1:792722-831173 GCF_000299155.1 Elephantulus edwardii
CATCCCAGTCACTGTTCACAAAATCTACAGGCTTGTGAGTGACCAGTTATTTCCAGGGGAGACCGGAACAAGCTTAAAAAGTGAGTTGCCATCCAGGCATTTCTGCTTCATGGCAGCCCTGTGTGCATCAGATAGAGCAACATTCCACACAGTTTTCAATGGCTGACTTTTCCAGAAGCAGATTCCTGGCCTCTTCTTCCCAGTTCCTCAGAGTAGACTGAAACCACCAACCTTGCAAGGTGAATATTAGATTTAAAGTAAATAGAAATTTTTTTAAAAAAACATTTTGTGTTTTGGGTGGAAGTGTAAACAGCTAATTACAACTCCTTTAATAACTACTGGGCTGATTGCCCCATGTCATTGTTTGCAATTTTTCAATGTTTGCATTCTCATTATTTCCATTTTAGTTGTTCTCTTTCCAATGATCCAGCTTCCTTTCCTCCTCTTACCTTCTCTTTTGGGTAAGCTTTTAGGTAAATGTCGCCCAATGGATATTATACAGGTAGCTGCTTAAGGAAGCACATTAATCACTTATGTTATTGTTTCTTTTATAAGCCCAAATATTATTTGACTAAAAGATGGCCTGCAGAAGTATGTTCAATTCCAAGTTCAAACGATAAATTAGTGAAATAGTCTCAAGAGTTCCTTTCATCTCTGTAGGTCCAGGAAGTCTGGCCATTTTGGGGAAATTCAGTAGAGTTAGCAGTTAAAGAAATAAAAAAACCAAACCAAGACATTAAAAAGAAACAGTTCTGAGGTCTTGAAAGCTTGAGCGAGATGTCTAACATACAGCTGTTAGTCTCCACTCATACGGAGTGAAAGAGAATAAGGGGCATTAAAGACTCAGAGAAGTTAGTCACAAGACTAAGCTGGTTCCTAGAACAACATGAACAACAGCCTCTTCTATCTGGAAACCGGAAGAACCAGAAGATGCTTTTCTAACCCTACTGAAGAGTAACATGGTCAGTCTGGAGACTAAGGTGCACCTGATCCAGGCCATAGTCTCTGCAGTTACTTGCTATGTGTCAGAAAGCTGGACAATGACTAGGGATGATAGAAAGAGAATTCATGACTTTGAACTGTGGTGCTGGAGAAGAGTATTGAATATACCATAGAAGGCCAGGAGAATGAACAGGCTTGTCCTGGAGAGGGTGAAATCAGGCTACTCCTTGGAGGCAAGGATTCTGACATACTTTGGTCACGTTTCAAGGAGTGTCCAGTCCTTGGAGAGGGATGTCATTTTTGGAAGGGTAGAGAGACGGTGCAGGAGAGGAAGACCCTCAATGAAATGGAGGATTCAGTGACTGTGGTAATGAGGGGAGGCATGTAAGAGATAATAAAATTGGCACCAGATAGGGCAGGTATCCAGTATCCTAATAAGTATCCTATTGTACATAGGGTTGCTATGAGTCACAAGCAACTTGATGGCACATAACAACAACAATATATATATATTTAAAAAATATGGAACATGAAACACTTCAGGAATTTGTGTTTCATCCTTGCACAAGGTCATGCCAATCGTCTCTGTATCGTTCTACTTTTAGTATATGTGCTCCCGAAGCGAGCACAATGTCTTGATTTTTTTTTATATTATTACATACCTACAGACATACATACAGGTTCTCTTCCTTTAGGAATGATTTATTATTGTTATTACTTCATTATTGTACACCTAAGAAATTTTACTGTATTTTAAAGTATTTCACAAGTGTTTTATATACATAGGAAGGTAATATATAAACTGAGACAAATATTTCATTAACTGATGCTAAATAAGAATATTAGGGACCTGTCCCAACTCAAGAATGGATGTTATTCATAACCCAGTGACTGTCTTTATCTGGCTTTGTATCTATAGTGTGTCACTTGTAGGTAATATATTGATAGATCATGCTTTTAAATCCATTTCACTATTTTTAATCTCTTGACTGATGCATGTAAACCATTTATATCCAGGGTGCCTATCAATAGGTACACATTTACCGCTGCCATTTTGTTGTGTGTGTGTGTGTGTGTGTGTGTGTGTGTGTGTGTGTGTGTGTGTGTGTGTGTGTGTGCTGTTCTGGTTTCTTTGTTCTGCTTCATTTCTTTGCTGAGTTTTTTGTTTATATATATTCTTTTCATATCCTTTGTTGTTACAGTTGATTTTGTGTTTATTAAGTTTGGAGTTTATTTTGGGGTTTTTTGGTTTTTTTGGATTTTTTTTAGGCCCAGTAGCATGGAAATTGATGTCTCAGTAGGTGGTGGGGTAACAAAGTGTCTTCCTGCAAGTGCTGGGTGTGGAACGTGTGCAGGGTCGGATGAGGGATGAGGGCACCATATCTCCTGCTCGTTGTGTGGAGAGGTGCAGATGGCACCTGCGAGGATGTACCTGGTACTGCTGATTAGATGATGAGTGTGTATGTCGTGTCGCTGGGGCACAGGGGTGGGGCATCCTTGCCTGTTGTTGGATTGGGCATAGTATGTGTGCACGCCACCTGTTACCAGTTGGTAACTGTACACAGATCACCAGGTGGGTGGCGTGGGAACTCTCACCGCTGGTCCCTGGACGGGTGGGGCAGCAGAGGTGAAGGGGGTGGGGCTTCCATGACTCAACTCACCATCTGGTGGTGAGAATGCAAACTGCTGATTGGCAGGTGTGAGCAGTGCAGTGTGGGAGTTGGGAGCAAGCCTCCGGTCACAGGTCTGATAGCACAGCAGGAACCACTGATATGATCACCGTGGGGTGGGTCAGCACAGGGATGGGCAAGGCAGGCCTCATCCTCCGGTTGCAGGTCCCATGGAATGGAAAACACAGCACAGAGTGATGGGTGTGGAAGCAGTGGGAAGGGGGCATGATGGTGGCCACAGAGAAGGCAGGAGAGGGAAGGAGAATCCGTGTTCCCCAGTGACTGGTGTGAGTGCTCATGCCTCCCTACAGAGTGCACCTGACAGGCAGGCCTCACCCTGACCAAATGTAAGACGTTCAGTAGAGCAGGCTTGGTAGGTAGAACGACTCTCTAGCCTCCACTGAACGACCCTCCACTCTTCCAGCACAATCCACTTGAATGATCAGGGACCGCTGCTGGGGAGTCATTCTATCCCTGTTTTCAGGCTTTTCTCCGGTTCTGTGGTAGCGGGAACCCAGGGGCTCTCTCCCACCTTCCTGCGTTTTCCCTCCTTAGATCCAGTTCTACTCTGTTCTGAGTTTGTCCACAGTGTATGTGTGCCTCCTATTTGGAAGTCTAGGATGTTGACTTCCTGAACCCCTCACCTGGGAGCCCTGGTCTCTGACTCCGGATGGTCAGAGAACAGCACGCTGACTGGCCCTAAGTCTCCGCGGTTGCTATTTTCATTCCGTTTCTCCTTTTCTTTTGGCACTCAATCTAATTATTCCCTCTTCACACTTTTGTTCAGGGTTCTCAGATTATCATCTTTATCTCTTTTATTTGGGTTCTGAGTTCATTGCCGGAGGGGCACAGCACAGTGTGTGATGAAGCTGTCATCTTGGGTCATCTAAAAAAAGGAACTTCTTAACCTAAAGCTTTTTAGGCACCCTATCTGGCTGTCCTGAGAGGAGGATGTGTGCTCTCTCAGAAAGAGCGTCAGGGCCATCTGGCCCACGCAGGTCATTATGCACATGAGCAAACTTGGGATTCCCACCTTGACACTCCAGGGAATTTTAAAAAGAAGTCAAATTTCTATCTGCAGGAGATGATTTCATACTGAGAAGCAAAAGATGAGCTAATGCCTTTGGAAATCTCACACAAAGTTACGAGTCTATGAAGTAGAAAGGAAAAGAGACCCAAATTAGGGTTGGATTCCACAGGAAAATGATCAGAGTCATCAGCCTAGGCTTTTTAAACAGTCCAAGGTTAAATTGCCTTGCGGAGTTCAGCACACAGCCCTAACTACACACAGTGGTTCGCATAGGCCTTGGCAGGTGTTCATTTGTTACAACCAAAAAACCTCCAGGGGTACAGGGAGGAAGAGTAGGAAGGTGGGGACAACAGACATCATAACTTACTTGGGCAAAGGTAGAATACTGCCATTAAAGGCTTTTAATTGAGGGAATAATGTGTAAAAGTGCCTACAAACCAATTAAGTGGCCCACAATGTTTCTGTTATTGCTGTTATCACCTGCTATCAAGTCACCTCGACTAGAGACAGTCTGTGTAGGATGGAATAAAAAGGTCTGTACCATCCCCAGGGGAATCCATGTGGAGTTTTAGTGGCTGGTTTTTTAGAAGCCTTTCTTCCTATCCCATCTTAGTTAGAAGTCTATACTATAACGTCTTCAGAATGATAGTAAATTGTAAGCCTCCATGGATAGGCAGGTGGTGGCTGGTACGAAATGCACTGACCAGGAATCAAACCCTGGTCTTCTGAATGAAAGGTGAGGACAAATTCCCATCAAAACCCACACTGTGGCTTTGCATCTGTGGGTGTCAGCAGAGGGAGGCAGGGGGTGTCTCTTTCAGAGATTCTGAAGTAAGCAGGTGCCTGGGACTCAACTCCCAAGGAACACACAAAGCAGGGAATATGGAGCCTGCCCAGCTCAAAGTCAAATCCCAGCTCAGGCTCTTTAGGTGGGTGACCTCAAGTTACTTCACCTTCATATCTTGGTATTTTCAGAAAGAAACTGATAGTAACACTGCTCTTGTGGTTGCCGTATGATTTAGATAATGCACGGTTTGCACTGTGTTCTGCCAAAAACAGATCAGCTGAGGTCCTGACATCCAGAACCTTATTTGGAAGTAGGGGCTTTGCAGACCTAATGAACGAAGTCGGTATGAGGTTGTACCTGGACTAGGGTGGATCCTAGGACCCGTGTCCTTCTAAAAGGAGATGAGACACAGAGTCTAATGCACAGGGAGAAAGCCACTTAAGCCAGGCAGGAATTGAAGTGACACATCTATGAGCTAAGGAACAGACCAGGTCTTTGGCTGTCTCCAGACGCTAAAAGAAATGAATGCAACAGATTCTCCTTCAGAACCTTCGGAAGGAATCAACTCTGTTGATGCCTTGGTTATGAATTTCTGCCCTCTAGAATTGAAAAGAAGTAAGTGCCTATGGTTTTAAGGCACCCAGTTTGCGGTGCTCTGTTTTAGCAGCCGTAGGAAATTCACAGATGAGATGACATATGGCGAGCGGTTAGCATATCTCGAGCAGACTAAAATGCCACCCAGACGCTTGCTGACACCAGCCACCCTCCTCAGTTCCTCTAGTGAAACCCACAAATACAAAGCCACTTGTGAGCAGGGATAGGGATCCAGAGCCATCAACTAGGGTGGGGAGGAGAACTCTTTCAAGACCCTCCCTGATCTCAGTGCCTCCAAGGGCTGAATAGCATCTAACTCTGTAGCCCAATGTCTTGACTAGTGCTGCTATAACAGAAATACCACAAGTGGGTGGCTTTAACAAACTGAATTTTGTTTTTTCACGGAATAAGGGCTAGACAGCTGAATTCAGGGCTCCAGCTCCAGGCAAAGACTATCTCTCTGGGGAAAATCTTTGTCTCAGTGCCTTGGCATTCTTCTCAGCCTTCCTCAGCCCTCCCCTCACCATATCAGTCCTTCCCCATTTGTACTTTCTTATTCAGTCCTTATTTGGCTCTTTGACATCTTAAAGATGACTGCTTTAAGCCATGTCCTGCATTTATATGACCTCATTATCAACAAAGAAAACCCTATTCCCAAATTGGAGAAATAGGTCGAGGTGTCAGATTTGTAATAGATTTGGGGGGAGCACAACTCAATCCATAGCACCTAGGCTACAGGACGATGTGAGCCAGTTCCTGCTGCTCCCTGATCTACCTTGGTCATAAATGCACCAAGGCACTCACACGCCCAGCTTTGGCTCCATGCCTCCTGGATTCCACATTCTGCTGCCACATTTGGGGTCTGTCAGCCCCCTCCGGGAGGTGTTCCCCAAACACTCCATTGTGCTCTCACCTCCCAAGACACACAGGAAGTACATGTGCTCCTGGGTACATCTCCATAGAATACACTTCTGGCTCGTTCATTTACTCATCCTTTGCTCGTCTCCTCTGTCTCCTCCCTGTGGAATCTAAACTCCTGGAAGCTGGCACTGTGCCCCTTGCTTAACTCAAATCTATGTGTTGAGTGCACAGCAAGGTCACAGTAGATACTTTTGGAATATATGAATACATAAAATTTGAGGTGGTTTTATCTCTTTGTTTTAATAAGTGTTTAGATGTGTGAGTTTGTGTGCTTTTGTGTGTGAAAGAGAGAAAAACATGGAGGGGGCAGAAATGCTGATTAGCATTTTGGTTTAAGAAATGGTACACCATCCTTAAACCTTAAACTGGAAAAGTCCACTGAGGTCTTCTTAAAAAAAAAATGAAAGAAAATAATTTAATCAGTCTGTCTTGAGCATTATGCTTTCTTAACAGACTATCTGTGATAGGATCAAATTGACAACAGCAACTTGCAAGACTGAATAGGAAATTGAGGGGGCAGTGAGTTTATGTTAAGCAGAGAGGAACAACTTAGGAAGAGAGGGCGAGATTGGTTGCACAATCTGTACATGGAGAATGTCACCGAATTGTGCCTGGAGAAGCAGTTGAAGTGGTGTATGCTTGGCTGCGCATATTTTCAAAGATTATAAAGAAGACAAAATATTTTTAAAAGGAGGAAAAAGGATAGTATGTAGACTCAAATCTTCCTCAGAGATGAGGCTTTGATCTTACAGGCTGCAGATGACAGACTGAAGATATTAGTGTTTCTACAGTGAAGACATGTAACCAAGGCAGCCCTGTCATAGGTTTGCTTTCTTTTGTACACATGTCTAGCTTCTAGCAAACTCTGGAAAATCAATTCCCTTGGTTATAACTATGCTATTGGCTCATCTGCATTTGAGCACACACATCAGAAACAGAAATGGCAGCTTGACCACTAACAAAGGAAACATTGCGGGCACTGCTAGCCATGCTGTCCAGTGGATTGCAACTCACAGCCATCCAGAGGCCAGAGCAGAACTGTCCCATGGGGTTTCCAGGCTGGACATCTTCACAGGTGAAGACTGCCTCCTCCTGCTTCCATGGAGCGACTGTGCTTTCGAACTGTGACCTTTCAGTCAGCAGGTCCACTCAGCCCACTGAGCCACCAGGGCCCCTTGCAGGCACTGCTACAACCCTTAGATGAAAAGCAAATCAAATTCACTGCTTCCTCCAGGGTTCCAGGGCAGGAAATCTTAACAGGACTGGATTATTGCTTTCTTTTTTTCCTGTAGAGCAGCAAGCTGGTGGTGGGTTCAAACCACTGACCCTATGCTTAGAAGCCTAGCACACAGCCTAGCAGGCTACCAGGACTCCACTAAATAACTTCAAACTATTTTCAACCAAAATCAAATTGTTTGAAAAGGAAAAACCTCTTCCTAAACCTTCCAAGATCTCATTGCTCAAAGTGCCTACCCCTCTCTTAAACCTCCACTTTCTATCCTCCTCCTCCAATATCAAAACAGGGAGAGAAATAAGGCCCCTTAAGAATGTGTAAGTTCCTTCTGCACGAGATGCTGTGCTGCTGCCTGAGCACTTGTGAGGCTTCATGTCCTCTGGTCTCTGAACCAGAACCTCAACCAAAGACAGAGTCTTCCAGTCTGCCAATCTCCATGCAGATTTGGAGGACTGGAGAGGAAAGAAAGAAGCTGGCTCCAGCACACAGCACACAGCACACAGCAGCTAACTAACTCAATGGCTGTAAAGGCAGGGTCTGTTGCCACCAGCAGCAGTCCCATCCTCCACAGTGAGGTCCAGGCAGGTTCCACTGCCACCCCGGTGCACAAACGCTGTTTCTCAGGACAGTGCTGCCACCTTTTGGAAACTGAATGTTGGACAAAGCTGAGAGACTCCTCTAGCCGGGGAGGCTAACTGAGTAACGGGGATATGAGCGTTTATTTGAATCTTTGCAAAGAAATCCTGGAGGGAATTTTTCCTCCAGGCTGCAGCAGGGCAGGACAGGGTCCTACCCCACTGAGGACAGTGTCCTCAGGAGCCAGCTTAGCATTTCTAATGGGAGTCATAGACTGACTCTGGCTTATCTCAGAATAAGAATCACCCCTGGGTCCCTGTGTAGGTAATCAGTTCCTGCCACCTCACCACAGAAATTAACGCCAAAACTCAACTTGTGGGCTTTCACCACTCGGCCCTAAACTGTCTTTCAGGCCTGTCTCTGAAAAGTCCACTGGTGCATCAGGAATGGGTCGGTTCCAACTTATCAGTACATAACAACAATCACATGTTAGGTTCAGGTTCTAGTCAATGCACCTTGGGCACCACCATCAGCAGAGTTGTGCACACTGCTGGGAGCTTGCACAGGATTCAGCTGTGCTTCCAGCGTGAGACACACTAAAATAAAGGCCTAATGATCTACTTCTGAAAGTAACCAATGACAATCTGATGGATCACAACAATGAGGTCTGTAACAGTCGTGGAACTGGTACAGGACCAGGCCATGTGCAATTCCACTGTGAAAGTGAGGGCCAGCTGAACGCTGTAACAATATTGTCCAGCCCCAGCTGTTGAGGACACAGCCGTGGTCAGAGCTGCCCATCAGGAAGGGAGACTCCCCTCCAAGAGCATTCATCGGCTCCCCACACCCAGCTCTGATGCAGCAGCAGCCTCTCCTCCCAGGATGAAGTCTCCAGTTTCCATTTTCTTTGCTTCAAAGGCTTTGACAGTCAAAATAGAACCTCACAGGGAATACAACTTGGAGAAGACATTTACAACTCTGACAACATATAAAATAAGGGACATGGTTTTCTTTCCCAAAGTATAAATGCAATGCCACAGGATCCCTGAATGATGCAAGCAGGTAAGTGTCTGACTATTAGCTGGAAGGCTAGTAGTTCAAACCCACTCAGAAATATCTCAGAATATAAGCCTGGTGACCACAGCCTTACAACCTGTTGGAGCACAGTTCTACACTGCAACATGAGTCACAACCAACAGCTACAAACTACAGCATGCCTCCAATGAAGACGAGCCAGTACACGCTTTCTCACACAGAACACCACATTGTGGTTCTCTTTCACTCAATTCTACAAATACTAATTGAGCTTTAGGACGTTCCAAGAGTCCTGGTGATTAAACGCTCAACTCCTCCTTTGAAGGTCAGCAGTTGCTACCCGTCTGCTACTGTAGAAGGACGTGGGAATCTGCATTGGTTAAGATCACATCTGTGGGTGACTTCCTTGGCCTGCCTTTCCAGACCAAGGAACCTCACCAGGGAGCTCCCTTAATAAAGCTGCTTTTAAGCATAAAAAAAATCACATGTGTGGAAACCTATGACATAATTTCACGCTATCCTATAGGATCACAATGAGTCCGAATCCACCTCCTAATGAAGGGCAGGTACTCCAAGCACTACGCTAGATGCTGGGGATTTCTCAGTGAACAAGAACAAAGCACCATCCTTCCTTCATAGGTATAACCCTTGTCTCTCTCTCCCCTCTCTTCTGTGTATGTGTGTGGAGTACATACTATGACTACCCATCATGTCAGAATTTTTCACATGCACAATTCAGGGATATTGATAACAGTCATCATACTGTGTAGCTACCACAAGCATCCACTGACAAATATTCCATCATCATTGTTTGTACAATCCTTGATAGCAAATGTCCTAGGAGAAGCTCTCCAAAAAGTGTAACAGAGTTGCAGAATGGGAAATCAGTTCCTATTGTGTCTGTTGTAAAGCAATTATAAAACTACAAGAGACCCAAAGGATTACCTGGTCCTGAGATAGAAAACCAGGTTCATTTTAAGCACCAGCTCTTATTGATCTGTCAGCAGTGCCTGAGCCTTCTGAATCTAGATGAGGGGAGGGGAGCCCGCCCAGTGAGAGGCCAGGCAGCTGGGATGGATTCACAATGTCCCATAGACAGGGGACAGTAACTTAGTTTCTAAGTGTTTCATTTTCACAAGTGGTTAGCTTTAGTAAACAATGTATTTTCTCAAAATTCAGAAGACTGGAAGTCCAAGTTCAGGGTGGTGGTAAGAAAAGTCTTTCTGTTGACTCTGGGAAAATCTTTCATGTCTGTATAGCCCCTACTTCCAGTCCTCAGCTTCTTGGTGAACTTCATGTGGTGTTTATCTGCCAGCCAACCCCTGACCTCACACCTCCTACTTAGGTTCTGTGTTTATCCTTTAAAAAAAATAACTTAAAACCATGTAGGTTTAGAATACATTCAAATTAATTATAATCTTAGTAAATTTAATATTTAATATTTAATATATTAAATATTCCTCACCAACACCACAATTCAAAGGCATCATCCTTCTTCAGTCTTCCTTATTCAATGCCCAACTTTCATAAGGGATATGAAGGAATTGAAAATGTCATGGTTTGGGTCAGGCATACCTTAGTCCTCAGACAATATATATATGCCAGGGAGTAAAACATATAAATGTACTCCAAGGAAACTGCACAACACTACCAGTGTTGGTCTCAACATCCCCAGGAAGTGAGATTGGACCATTAAAAAGAGCCAAAGGTGGAGGCCAGCCTGCTATTTGTAAGACTGTTAACCAATAACCACTAGCCTCTAGAAGCATTGATCTGTATTGGCAATGAAGGCTTTAGTAATTTAGGTGTTCCTCCCAAAGGATTTTTATTTTATTCGCTAGATCTGCTTTAAAAGAGAAGTAAGCTGAATTGTGGGAAAATGTTATAGGTCTTTAGCTTCGATGGAAGCATGCTGCCTGTAGATTCTATGGGTTTGTTCTGCTGACATTTCATCAAGACAGAAAGTCAGCTTCTCTTTTGAGAGCCAACCTCCTCCAGTCTGCAGAAGTGACAAATACCCCAGCAAGCCCAGAACAGCAGTTTCATTTCAGAATCTACCTCACAAAGTCCTTAAACCCCAATGCCATGGCCACTTCTATTGGCCTAGTAACCCTGCTGAGGTGGCCCCTTTAACTCATTCAAGGTCTGTAATGGAGCCCTGAGTCCACTGGTGGTATAGTCTGTAGGGACTTGTGCTGCTGATCCAAAGGCGTCACTTATTGGTGTTTGAATCCACCAGTGACTCTGTGGGAGAAAGATGGGCAATCCCCTCCTATGCAGTCTGCAGCTTCTGAAAACCCACTGGAGTCAGTTCTGACTAGAGACCAATGGATTGAGGTGTTTTGAATGGAGCCATAGACCACAAAACGGTTAGAGCCCTCTGCTATTAACAAAAGATCATCCAGCAGTTTGACCCCACCAGCTGCTTCATGGGAGAAAAGATCCATCTCGTAGTCTGTACACAGAAAGATCACAGCCTATGAAGCACCAAGGGGCAGTTCTCCTCTGTCCTGTAGGATCAGTGAGTCTGAACTGACTCGACAGTGAGCGACAAAAACAACAAGTTCTGCAGACTCATAGAGAAGGGGCTCAGGTGATACAAAGGTTAGTTTAAGTATTCAGCTGCTGAAACTTGGCCGCCCACGCTCATGCATTGATTCTGATGGTGAAAGACACAGCAGTCTACTCCTGCAGAGATTGCTGCTGTGAGATGCCACTGAGTTGACACCAACTTACTGCAATCCTATGAACACGGGAGTAAAACTTTGCCCAAGCCTGCACCATCCTCACACCTCTGCCATGCTCGAGTCCTCATTTCAGGGCTATGAAATCCTAGGGGCAGTTCTACTCTGTCACATGGGGATGTGATGAAAGGAAAATCTATTCAGCACCCAAAAGGAAGCTCCTTAAGAAAGGAAGGAGAAAGGATGTGGCCGTAACATCCCCCTGCTCTGTTTGTGATCATGGCACTATCACTCTGAACCCAGGAGGATTCATTCTGAGCACAGTGCCATTACCATCCCCTGCTCCAGCCCAGTCTGGTTCAGGTTTGGGAGCTGTCTGCTATAAAAGGGAACTGGGAACTGGCTCAGAACCTTTTCTTATTGGAGACTGGCTGAGGAAGAGTCATCCTGTGCAATTCTGGCATTGAAGTCCCAGGCGGGTGCTCCTGGGAAGAATTTTTCAAAAATAGGTGCATCATATAAATTTCTTAATCATAGTCGAGCACTCTGAAGAATGAGTTACTAGTTCTAGAGCCTCAAGTCCATGTCTTCAGAAGACATCAAAGTCAATTGGCGTAATACAGTCCACAAGGACCGTGGTTAATATCCTAGTTGGATGAGTAGCATGTGAGATCTTAAAAGTATACATCTTAGATGTGACTATTAATCTCTCCTTGTCCTCAACAACAAAGAAGCAAGAAAATCAAAGATGTATAGAAATAATTAGTCCTGACCACATGAACTTCAACCTTCACAACCCCCAGACCCCAAGAACTAGATGGTACCTAGTTACCATTGCTGTCTGCTCTAAAAGGCTTAACAGTAAAGGGTCCTGGATAGAGCAGAAAAAACCTGCTATCCAACAAATCACAAAAATTACCATGCTTGCTGGCCTAATAGAGACTGGTAGAACTCTCAAGACTATGGCCCTTAGAAACCCTTTGGGCCTGGAACTAAATTTACCCCTGTGGCTCAATTTTCAGTCAAACAATAAACATATGTATAAAGTGAATAACATCAGGGAGAGACTCACTCTTTGGAACAACCATAAAAGATCAAAAGGACATCGTTGACCAAAGGAAAAAGCTTAGAAATGATAAAAGAATGAGTGGAAATGAGAATCACAGGGAGGAATTGGGAAGGTTGATGCAATAGTGGGACGAATGTAATAAACACCATAAAACAAAATGGGAATGAATTTCTGAATGGGAAACTAATTGCTCTTTAAACTTTCACTCAAAGTACAATATTAAAAAAAAAGTAAAAGAGCAAGCAGGCTGGGTAAAAAAAAAATTGGTATGATTCCAACTATATGCCATTCTGGAAAGCATATACTTCAGAGACAGTCTAAAGATCAGTGATTGCTGGGGGAAAGGGATGAAGCATAGAGTCTTTTAGGGTAATGAAACTATTCTGCCACTATAATGGTGGACACATAACACTATGCATTTGTCAAAAGCCACAGAACTGTACAACACAAATTGAAAATTCTTGTGTAAACTATGGATGCATGTTAAAAATAATGTATTGACACTGATTCCTCAGTGATAGCAGCTATATCACAGGGATGAAAGACGTCAACTAGCTCTATTTCAACAGCATAGGAAAGTCAGGCGATGTTGGAACTCTCTCCACGTTCTGAACTATTTTTGTGTTGGCAGCACAATTCCCTACCACTAAGCCACCAGAATACTCTCGGAACTACTTTTTTCTCCAAACCTAAAACAGCTCTAAAAAAATAATGCAAGTCAGTTACTAAGGAGTGGGTTCTCATTCACAGCAACCTTGTGTGTCAGAGTAGAGCTCCATGCTCCATAGTATTTTCAATGGCTGGCTGTTCTGTTCCCCCCCCCCAAAGTGTAGTGTTATAGTTTTATTGTTCAAAATGGCTTCTGTAATCATTGACTTTGACTTCACCATGTGGGTGAGCAGAAATATATGAATAGGACATGTTAGCCTATCCACAAGCAAGGTGATTGACTAGTCTCTTCATTGGATTGAATGGATTTGATGGCAGAATTTAGGAATCTTACCGGGATGAGTGTGTCAGAGGCAGTGCGATTTGCATAGGATAGAGCAGGGTTTAGGGCTGTTGTACATAGTGTCGCTATGAGTCGCAAGCGACTCGACGGCACATAACAACAACAACAACAACCAATGACGAAGTAGGCGTGCAGGGTGTGTCCTTCAGGGCCAAAGATTGCTGTGCCACTCAGATTGGGATTTATAGCAGCAGCAGCAGCCAAAACAGAGAAGCAGAGACCCAACACAAGGGGGAGCTGAACTTGGAATTGCTGCCCCACAGAAGTAGAGCTAAAGGCCTTTACCCACATTTGTTGAGCAGTTTTTTGGATGATTGGGGAGAGCCTTTAACGGCATGACTAAGAACTTTGTAACACTCCCTAAAGTCATAAGGTGCAAAACTGAAATGCTTGCGAGCACATTTTGGAAGCTGTCCTGACTGAGTGATTGTGTTCTGCTACTAACCTTAATTATAGCTGTTTGGCTTCCCTAATACGGTTCTGTGTGGTCTGTGAGCCATTGCAACAGATTTTAAACCCAGTAGAGCAGTAAGGCTGGTGTTGGGAAGAGTAGAAAGCGTATGGAAAATATGTCTGACCTGTTGGGATGGGTTTTGTGTTGTTGATGAGGACAGTTTCCCTTTGTAGATTTGGGGACAGATATGTGTGTGCCATACTAACTTTCTTTTAAGACACCACTGGGTGAGCTCAAACTTCCAACCTTTTGGTAAGCAGCCAGATGTGGTCAGCCAAAAAGAGAGAGAAAAAAACCCCACAGGTAAAAAAGACTGCACTTCTCTCCCACTGGACCTTTCTGTCTACAATGTGGCATCCACTTGAGGACCAAGAAATTGAGGTACTGGGATCAATAAGGGTGGATGATGCCATGTCAGGATTCACAGAATTGAATAAACCAGCTGGCACTAACCATTCAATTAAGCACGACTCACCTTGGGGATTATAAAAGATGATAACTTTTCTTTGTTACTGTAGGTACCATACCTGGAAGATGAATTATTATTACCTTTAACTCATGGAGGGAAGAGAAGCAGAAAGAAAGCTTATGAGTCAATGAACCAACATCACATCACATCACATCACTAAAAACAAGTGTGATAAGTCCTCCTCTGTCTCCCTCCTTCACTTCCCCTGGGCCCTGCATGCAGAAGGTATTGAACAGAGTTGTTAACCAGCAAGCAGTCTTTCTGATCAACCCTCCTGCACGAGCTTCCCAGAGGCTGACAGTGGATACTCTCCGAAACCAAACTGAATGGCTCTCTAGTGCCAATCCACACTCTCCATTTCACTCAGAAAGGAACTCCCTGGCACCTGCCTCAAGAGATGCTTAACCTGCAGCCAGGGACAGAAAATCTCTAGAAACTTGAACCACTCTGCTCTGTGACCTCCACTTTCAACATGCTGAGGAGAAGCCTCACTCTCTCACACTTGATTATGATAAAGATGACTTAAGGATTAGAAGCTATCTGCAGAAGCAAAATAGGGAGCAGGAAGCTATCCGCTCTTCATTAAGCAATGTGCTCAGCACTTCTACCACCAACACCACACACATACACAGACATTGTGATTGTGTCACCTTTGCCCCTATTATGGACCTTATCTTACCTACATACGGCAAGCCAGGGAAGAGAGAAAAGAAAAAGTGACCAAGCAATTATAGGCTTTGTCAGCCCTCCAGACAGAGCAATTAATTAGCTGCAGCCAGTTTATGAGGTGCAGCAGTCCTGCAAGCAAGAGGTCAAAACGAAGGATGCTGTTTTAGAAGTGAATCCACACATGACCCTCAGCACCATTTCCTTCGCGGCTTTGCGTCTCTGCAGCTGGTGAGAAAAAATTGTGCGCTCTGCAGAGTCAGGCCTGGGCTTACATTCCAAGTCCAAGCAAATTAATTAATTTCTGAGTTCCGGGATCTTCAGATGCAAAATGAAGATGAAGTAATTATCTTTTTTCAACCAAACAGAGCTTAATCGGCTTTAGGCACTTTGCCAAACCCAAAGGTAAGCAGAGAGGCACTTTCATGGGGGACAGAAATTCTGGGCTCAGGCAGTTATAATATCATTTGAGTGGCAGTATCCCAGGGCCTGCTGGGTGATGTGGCTTTCTGAAGGAGCCGTGGCAGCACAGTACTTAGCCCTCTGCCGATAAATTAAAGGTGAGCAGTTCAAATCCACTGGCCCCTCCACAGGAGAAAGATGACAGTCTGCTTGCATAAAGATTTACAGCCTCGAGAGCCCTAGGGGCCGTTCCAGTCTGTCCTACAGAGTGTGATGAATCGGAATCAGCTCGATGGCAACAGATTCGGTTTGCTTTTTTGGTGGCTTCCTAAAGAACATGAGGTCTTATTTCAGGCTTAAAGAATCATTAGGAATTGGTCAGGTGAGCAAGGTGGGGATGCCTGTATCTTTGAGTCTTTGTACCTGTCTTCACAGATAGGAGGTATGGAAGATGAGTCTACAGACAAATGTTGGAGGAACAGCTTAGAGCATTAAGGACAGGAGCAGAAATAAGTTCAGGGAAGGAGCCTGGAGAGAGTGCAGGGGAGGGCCAGGGGAGAATGGGGAGCTAAGGCGGAGGCTTTTTCGTCAGAAGCGATGAAACATCATCTTAGGACAGCAGAGAACACACACTTTGCAATGTGGCTGGAATGGCTGCTGTGCGACATCATTTCGAGGGGGGTGAGACTGTGGGAGGGGATGAGGATTGGGAGAGGTGAGCAAATGAACATGAAAGTAGTGTATGGTGGAGCCTGCACCAGAGGAATGGCTGTGACCCAAACACTGGTCTAGCTGAGCTGACTCCAAGTCACATGACCCATGTATAAGTGTAAGACTGTCATCTGTTGGGTTTCCAATGACTAGTTTTTCAGAAGTATATGTCCAGGCCTTTCTTCTGAGAAACTTGTGGGTAAATCAAAAAGCCAACTTTTCAGTTTGCAGCTCAGAACAGTAACTGTTTACATAACACAGGAACTAAATGAACTTAAGAGGTAGGAGAGTTTGGGGAGAGGATGAGGGAGGAGCCACACCTTACACTTAGATTTCTGAGCGGGGAGATTGAATTTACTCCTCACCAAACAGCATCTCAGGAAGTGGCCAGAGAGAGAAGGTGAGAAGTTGGGCAATGGGTGAGCCCTGTGTCATACACGGAGGCCCTCAGCACAAAGCCCAGGTGGAATAAACATCTCCTCACCTGGCTCCTAACTCCTCACTCACTGCAGACAACCCAGGTCTGTACATTGCGTCTTGTCATTTCTCAGCACATTTCTTTCCTCATAATTTAACATCTTTGAAATCAAGCGCTTTTAAAATTGATGGGTGACATGATTTAATTGGCAGTGTTCTTTCTCTGTAGAACCTAAAATGAAGGTGCATTTTACAACAGATGCACTTAGAAGTGCACTAATTTATATCAATCTTAAAAGAAAATAGTGCTTAATGTCTCTTCTTAGTTCTATGAAAAGGAAAACTATAGTTTAGGATGATTTCTGTAAACGAGCAAAACCATTACGTGAACAAGGACTGGGAACAATAGGACTGGAGTGACGGGATTACCCACGCTGTTCTAGGCCATCCTTAGATTGTGGATGAAAAATAGAGACAAGATAGGATAGACAGACTTGTAAAGGCTGACAATCCAGAAAAGGATTTAAAACCAAGCATGCGAATACAGAGTTACAGAATAAAAAATAAGGCAAAAATGCTTGAAATATCCTTAATTTCGGACAGAATAGAGATAAGTGTGGGTGAAGATCTCAGAAAACGTATCTCTTTAATGGTTGGGATTGGCCAGGCATACAGAGCTTTACTCGCTAGGCACCAGAGAGCTGACTAAGGATGACAGAAGAAGAATCGATGCCTTTGAGTTGTATGTTGGAGAAGTGTGTTGATTATATCATAAACCACCAAGAGAACAAACAGGTCTGTCCAGGAGAGGGTGGAAGCAAGCTGCTCTTTGGAGGCAAGGATTTTGAAGCTGTGTCTGACATATTTGGGTATGGTGCCAGGAAGGAACAGTCCTTGGAGAGGGACATTATGCTTAGGAAGGTGGAGGGTTAACACAGGACAGGAAGACTGTGGATGAGATGGATTGACATAGTGACTGGGTTAATGGAGACAGGTGTGTCAGAGACAGTGAGACTGGCTCAGGATAGGACAGGGTTTAGAACTATTGTTCATAGGGTCACTGTGAGTCACAGTCAACTCAATGGCACTTAACAACAACAGAGTTTCACAGCTAAGTCTTCCTCCCACAAAGAATACAGTGACCATCACAAAGCTTGTAGATATTTTCTTGGTATTGTTTAGGGGCTTCCCATGTTTCAGGAAGGCAACAAGTATCCCCTGCTATAAATCAAACATGTGAGAGTGTACAGGCTGTGTGCTTTTCAGACTTTTCCATGACACATCTACATATCTGGTTCAACAAGGGGGGCAGAAGCCAGAGTGCTCCTCCTTTGCCTGAAGGTGGCAATTCACTGTGGAGTTCAGAACACAGACTCCTCCCCACCAGTGAAGAGACAAGAAAAGCATGGAACAGCTGTTAGCGGAATTGCTACATGTCATAAAATTCTGAAGTTGTTATTTCATTTCTCTTCTGAATCTCTGCCTTTCCCTCCTCCAAGCTCTGAATTCTGAGTCACACTTCTGGATGAGTAAGTCTCTGCTCTGCCCTCCTCCAGAAATGGGATCAAGGCCCTACTCAGGATGACTAATAACAGCATTAATTAGACAAGTGTTAACAATAATGGCTGCATTTAAGGGGTGCTTGCCTCGTGTCAGATGCTAATGTAGATGTTTTACTTGATTGGCTCATATTATTGTCACAGAAACACCTTGGTAACACAAATCTAATTTGACTAATGATGTCAACTATGGACCAAAGAGCAAAACTTCTCAAAATGTCTTGTGCATTAAATTTATAGAATTTGGTATCATTTAGATATATTGGGATTTGGAGCATAAATGAAAGATATGCAAGGTATTTTAAACAATTTTAGCCGTGCCATATCATTGCTGTCATGATGTATTAGCTTCAAAGACAGTGAAACCTGTGGAAACTGAAACTCAACAATACTATCTTGTCTGTCAGGGTCTGACCCCTTTTCTATTACTGGAAAAAAATTGGCATTTTCCTTCTCTGGTGGGTTTCTGCTTTACATGGGTTCCAGCTTTTGTATGTTTGCCTGCCATTTATCTAATCTGAAAATGGTGGATCATTCTCATTATCACCTATAGATAGAAAATTTGTTTTATAACATTGAGGGAGATGAGCTCTGGTGGTCTAGTGGCAAGAAGCTGCACTACAATCCCAGAGGTACATGGTTCAAATCCACCAGGTGCTCTGCTGGAGAAGGAGGGACAATCTCTTTCTGTACCCATCAGATTTGATTTGACGGTACATACACATAAATAATTAAAATAAAGTATCTTATAACATTGAGGAAAAAAATAAAAAAGAGAGAGCATGGAACCTGCCTGTGTGGTAATCACAATGAGAACAGAAAACACAAAATGGGCCCGTCTCCAGAAATCAGCAGGCCCTGAGCCCGGGACTCAAGGAAGAGGAACCCAGAGTCCATTCACTTCCAGAATGATCATATAGTCCAACTATCTCACCTGACAGCTGGGAAAACTGAGACCAAGGACTAAAGGGTCTTGCCAAGGCCACAGAAGTTATCATCATGAGTACACTTCCCCTAGGAGCCTAGGAGGTTAGAAGCAGTGAACAAGTGGCCAGGTGGGACATGACTGTTATCTGAATGCCAGATGACATTGAAGATGGGGAAGAAAAGCTCAAAGAGTTTATTAAGTGGTAAAAAAATGTAGAACAAAATTCAAATGGAAAAAATAAAACTCAGACTGGTTTGAAAGAGACCAAAGGGACTCCAGCGAGCTACTTTTCAAACCGATACTAGATGGTGACACCTAGAAGAATGTGCAACCAAAGGAGATGAAAAGGGCAATATCTGTCCCAAACCAAAGATGAGAAGGTAGGAAGGGCCAGGGAAACCAGACGGATAAAAATGGGGACCCAGGGAGATAGAGGAAAGGTTGATACTGCTGGGATTACAACCAACGTCACAGAGCAATCTGTGTATGAAAAGCTGACAGGAAAACATACCTGCTCTGTGTAAAGGGCCATCTAAAGCACAAGAAAATCATCAGGGGTAGGGTTGGACTTATTATAGAATAAGAAAGGATGTTAAGACTCAAACGTGAATCTGAGTCATTACAAAAGGTCCAAGTTAATTCGCTATATTCCACTTTGAAAAGAGAAGAAAAAATGCACCATCTCTTAGAAGGTTTCCATCAAGAATGTGTAAGATAAGAAGAATCATGTGAAACACAATGAATAGGAACCTTGTAAGCAAAACAATATAAAATAAAAATTGGGAATAAAAAGAATGTTTTAAGATAATCAGAAAGCTGTCATTTAGAGAGGTAAGCTCCAGGTCTGGGAAAGTTAGTGTCTGTTAAATGCCTTCTTGGCCGACAGTGCCAGACAGATCTGATATATGCACACACACACTGGGCTTTTGCTAGAATAAATAAAATTTTGTTTTTAGATGTGCACACATTTCACAGACAATAAGATTTAATACTCTGAATTCTGAGGGTTAAAAATAGCTTGTATATAAATGACAACTTATCTAAATTACCTGAAATAAAAATGACTGACTGCAAATGAGTCCTTGAGAACACACAGCATCACTAATCACCACTCCCAAGACCACCGATGGATCCAGCAGAGGCTTTTACTTTGCCATGATGTTGTGGGAGAGAGGCAAGAGTATGAAGAAGAATAAGAATTTATTACTCCAGTAATAAGAGTAATAATACTCCAGTGAAAGAGCAAGAGTGTTAGCCTTACCTGATAGCCATCCCAAGGAAGGGAGCAGCTTCCAGACCCTCACCTGTCACTCACCTTGACCAATCTAACATAACAAAAGGGTTCCTCCTGACGTGATAAGATCCCTACTTGGTTTCCAGGCTTAAATTCATTACCATGCTCCTGGAGTTACTTCTATTTTTCTCCAATCACCTCAACAATGGCCAGACTTTCTGGAGAGTCTCCCCAGGTGAATTTATTCCGGTGTCTGCTCTAGATGGTGCCGAGTCCCCTGCACACCAGGTATCCATGCGGGGAACTAATTCAAGCCTCTGTCTCTATTAGGGAGACCTGGTGGCACAGTCCATAGGGAACTGTGCTATTAACTCAAAGGCAGTGCTTCTCTGGTGGTTCAAACCCACCAGTGGCTCCTGACGAGATATACAGGCCATCTCCTGTGTGATTGTAAGCCTCAGCAAACCCGCTGGAGGGTCAGCTATGAGTTGGTTCGACTCAACAACAATGAACTATGAGTCTTAGTCTTTATAACTTGTGGGACAATTTGAAGTGCTTTTACCTCAGCCAGTGTCTTCACACTCACTTCAAGCATAATTTAGATGAAAGAACAGGAGTTCTGCAGCCAGAAAAACCTGGGCTGAAGCCCAGTTCCAGCACTTGTCTGTAACAAGTTTTCTTCTTCCTGGGCCTAGGCTCCCTCAATACAAAAGGAGTCTGTGAAGAATAAATGAGATGATACACACAAAGCACCTGGCACATAGTAGGTGCTCCTTCCCTCCACTCTTCTCTGGCTCCTACTGTGTGTTGGCGCTGACCTCTGCCCATATGCTTCCTCCTATATCTTCTACACCTGGATTGTGAAGAAGTGTCGGAAAAACCTATATTGGGAAATGTGGTTACAGAGCACTGCCAAATTGTGATGTTTGAAATAGAAAGGCGAAGACTGCAAAATAAGTGGTGAAGTGAAAGAGGAGCCGTCTGAAGACTAAGGAGGATGGGAAGGAGCCACCGGACTCTATCCTCCTGTCCCCCTCCCTCAGCAGAAAGCATTGCAAACAAAAAATGCCGGATGTTGTCAAATTGTCATTTCAGATAAACTATGAAGATGTTTCTAGTATATTCCAGCTACTGCAATAGAGAAAGAAAATGCCTCCCTAGGAAAGGAGAAAAGGCAGAGAAACATGGCTATCCCTTCTACCCTGTGCTATGAGAGAGCATAACATTCTCTGATGGAAAGAAAGTTCCTGCCAAGGTCATAATTCAGTGTAGTCTGGCATTCTAGAAAGTGCCAGAACTTAAAAGGCACTCCAACATATGGCGATGGTCTGACAACCCATGAAGCATAGTGGAGAAGGGGTTTAAGACCACACTGGCTCAGGCATTCTAAGTGAAAGCACAAAATCTTCCCACCAAAAACTTGGTACAGGAGTTTCACATTGTTTTTAATTCATTAACCTCTCTTTTCTTCCCCCGTTAATTTTCCAAGTGCAATTTTATTCCATAAGCACTCATTTTCTATTGCACACAATCTTAAGAATGTTGGGGAAGAGGAGACAGGCATATTTAAACCGAAGTGAGTTCTCTTGAATTCATTTGGATCTGAGTGTTATTTTAAAAGCAAAAGGGGGGGGGAATAAATGATGGGGGTTATATGAAAATGAACATATGTCACTGTACAAGTGGAAATATCAACCCCTGTCAGGATTGTTACAATATCCTCCAAACTACATTCCCTGTCTCTGCCCACCTAATGTCTTCACCACCTAGCAGCCAGATTGTCCTCCAGTGGAGCATCTGGTGGGTTGAAGCACCATGCCTTCGGGTTAGCAGTGCAGCTCCTTACACTAGGCCGCCAGAGTTCCCTAATCCTCCTGAAAAATAAGTCAGCTATGCCACTTTCCTGCTCAAAATCCTCCAGTGGCCCCATCTCAAGTTCTTCCAGTGGCCTGCGATGTCTTTCATGACCTGTCCCTTGCGGCCTTAGCTCTTTCTGCTCTTGTCCTTTCCTATCTCTGTGCCAGCTACACTGGCCTCTGCCCACTGTCTAAGCGCAGGACAACATATCCTCATGCTCAGCACCTCTCCACCTTCACATCTTTGCTCTAATGCAGTTTTCCCCTAATGCTTTCCACTGTCCATGCTTTTAAAATCATAGACTACCATTTCTTGGCCTGACCTCTCCCTACGCCCTGCCGTATCTTTCTCCATGCTCCGGGTCCCCACCAACATACTATATATTTTGCTTAGTAGTTTACTTTACATCTCTTTCCATGAGAGTGCAGGGATATTTTCATGCCAGCATCCACAACACATAGAGCATAGCAGGTACTCAAAAACTTATGTAATGAATATTGAATAAGCATAAAATAAAATAAAAAGTTATACAGAAGGAAGACTTGGGGAACTGCTCCCCTAAAGATTAATGTCCAGAAAACCCCGTGGAGTGGTTCTTTCTAAAGAATGGGTCACTACGAGTTATGGCAACTGGATAGCAGCTAGTACCATATTAGGGTCAATCCTATTTCCTGCAAGTCAAATACATAAATAAATGTGGGGTTTAGGCTTCAAAGTTGAAGAACAGATTTCCCCCTGAAGCCTTTCACTTGTTTTTATCTTTTTTCTAATCAGAAATTTATGAAGAGCTGGAGGGCACTGTAAATTCCTTTCTTCTGGGATCAGTATTAAAAAAAGCAAGACAGAGCATTTTCACTACCAGTATTTTTGGTAAGTCATATGGCATCCTGGTTAATGTACTCGAACATTAACTAAAAGGGTGAAGTTTGAGTCTACTGAGAGATGCCTAAGGGGAACAAAAACCAACCCAGTAATGGTCTCCTCCTGTGTGATTTTCTGTCTCTAAGAACCCTCTGGAGAGTAAGCTATGAGTCGTGACTCAATAGGACACACAACAATAGCAAGCAGTGATCTTCTTTCAAAAAACCAGCCATTAAAAACTCAATGAAGAAAAAGGAAAGTCATGAAAGCCACCTTTTCTTCCATCTGTGGTCTCAGTGCCTTTCACAGAGCCTCCTGCAGGCCAGATTGGCCACCCCCATGGTATAGGAGCCTCCATGAGAGCAAACGAAGGAGGAAGTTGCCATTTTCAGTGGAAACCAAAAGGCATTTGCTAAATATCATGATCTTATACTCTGGATCTGATTTGTGCATGTCTCTTTACATTTAAGGCACCAACTTAAGAATGTTTCAGTGGATCCACAAAATAGAGAAGACAAGCATGGGAAGAAACGCAACCTTGGAGAAAAAGGATCAAACTCTGTTGAACTTACATATGCACTCAATATGTTTGTAAATAAACTTACACAGGGAAGGAAAACACCAACATTTTAGAGCACAGTTCTCTGATAGCAGTTGGAAGTGGCTTGACAACAACTATTGGCTTGGTTATGACTGAATGACTTTGCTGTTTGAAGTAATATACCTTTAAAGTACTCCCCAAATTTCCCTGTCTAGGTTAAGACCAGGCAAGAAATTCCAGACGATAGATGTATTCCCCATAAAATTTAAACAGGATAGGCATTTGGTAAATGTTTCTTGACTGGCAAATTTCCCATTTGTCACCCTTTTAACAAAGGTCTAACCACATGACCTTTAAATGTGAAATGTGTCAGAATCCAAAATGCCAAATGGAATTTTCATTACCTCTCAGCAGAGTCTCGGGTAAGTTGCTTCAGGTCCAGCTCCTGCATCTTCAGGGTTCTAAATGAAAACTCACTCTCCACCAGGCCTTTGTATCCCAGGTCCAGCCCGAAAATCTCCAAGAACATCTGATGGATCCCAGTCATACGGTCTTCAAACTTGCCAGCGTATTTCCCAAAGTCTGACTCCACAACCACTGGTGTGAACGAGACATACAGAGGGATCAGTGACAACTTGGCTGCCTCTGGGCTTTAGGTCACCCCGCTTCCCAACCCCACAGAGACCCTTGGGGAACACTGGGCTAGAGTTCAAAATATAAAGCTGGTTGCACAAGTCAAAACAAAACTGGACCAGCAGCACTGTGAATGGACTCTTGGACAGGGGTTTACTGGTTCCTCTTTGGTTTTAGTGTTTAATTATATATTAGACACACGGTTCAAATCCACCAGCTGCTATGAGGGAGAAGGATGAGCAATCTCCTCCTCTGTGATTTACTGCCTTTGAAAACCCACTGGAGTGTCAGCTATGGGGCAGTTCCCCTTCAATGGTTCATAACAGCAACAATTATATATTTAAAAGGTACATGAAATAGCTCTATATGGTTTAATAAACAATTCTTAAGTGAACACTTGCTCAACCACTAGTCAGGTCAAGAAATGGAGTGAATCCTGTGAAGGCACTAGAGTAAAACCTATTGAGACTATGCACTCATCTGACTGCCTCCTTTTTCCAGGCCTCCTAAGTGTTCTGGTTTGGGCTGAGTATGGTCTTACCATTGTCTTTGAGTGGAAAATACCTGTGTTTTTCTTTTCGCCTTGCTCAGCATCTGGTAGGCCTGACCTGCCCTTGGGCACCTCCTTTTCACCTCTGGTTTTCCGTTGTATCATCTCCTATGTGAACTCCTTATCATGTAACTCCTTATCTGTCTTCCTGATAAGGTCTATGGACCTGCCCACCCTCCCTCCAATATCACAATTCCATCTCCATCCTTCTTGGCTGGCTAAGGAATATAATGATCTCATATCTGAGCTTTTTCATGTGGCTCCAGGTTTCCATTTCTCTCATTTTCAAGCCAACAAAAGATCAGAAGTCGTTTTAGTCATTATTTCAATGAGGAATCAGCTAGGAACTTCCCATTGGAATTTTTTCCATTTCTTTGATCCATGGTTCTACTTAACAAATCCACTTGGTGTCTGAAAGGCTTCTTGCATCCACTTAGTTCCTTAAAAACCCTCTTTCCCCTCAACACCTATATTTCTCTCACTCCAGTCAAGAAAACCCACTCCTCAATCAGGATTAATGAGAAGTAATCATCATTCATTATCTTCACAATTTACAGAGCAGGGAGTCAGCTCTCAACTACTACTTAAAAAAAATTTTCTTAATTAAAAATCTTTTCGTAGTAACATATGTGGATGGCAAACACTTTGGAAAATGCTTCTGGAGGCAGGCAAGACTTAGGGGCAGAGGATCTATTTGTTATATTTTCTCCTGTTTCTGTACATGTTTAGTAATTTCTCAACTCAATAGCAATTTTACCAAGGAAGGGGATAACCCAGAGCACAGAGTGAGAGGTGGGGAGGGCATAACAGTAATAGCAAGTCATCTGTCCGCCGCTCCACAGCTCTGACAATGAGCCTGGTTGAAGAGAGCACTGGCAGAGATGCTTGTCTGCAACAGATTCTGGGGACTACACATAAACTTAAATTATCGCCACCATCTCTCCCCACCCCCCTTTAAAGCAGATACTGTCAGAACTTGAGCTCAAAGACCTGAAAGAGGCTCTGGGTGAACTTGAGCCACCACCTTTCAGGCCAATCATTGGAAGCCGATGATTCTGTCATATGTCATCATGTTTTAAAAAGCAAAGCAGTGATGGGTGCCAAGAGTCTTTAGAAAGCTTCAATACCCCGGCTGTGAAACTTGACCTCAGGAATTTACATAAAGGCAACTGTTTAAGTGCAAAAAAATTCCAAAAATACAGTTATGTTTCTATTATACCCTAAGTTCGGATAATTAAATAAATTATGATGCGTATCCAACTTATGTTGGGTATAATAGGTTTGATGTATATCACGTTTGTGAAAATGAAACTCAAAAAAATATTTAAACTCACAGAGGAAAGCTTATATAAGATTAAATTTTAAAAACAATGAAAATATAAAATTATACATAGTATGTTCCAATTTTGCTTTAAAATACAAGATGCAAAGGGAAAAGGCTAAAATCAGAGGGTTAGTGAAAATTAACATTTCTCTTTTTTCTTTTGAGAATTAACATTTCAAATAGAATTTTGGGGTTTTTTTGGGGAAAAAAAGTGTTCTTGATTTCTCCTTAAGACAAAAATTTTTCTCTAGCAGCAGAAAGGAGCTTTCTTTTAGAGCCGGTGCCTCCTAAATTGGGAGAAAATGAAAATTTATTCTTTAAAGCCATCTGTAGGAGAAGGGTGAGAAATCTCCTCCCGTGTGATTAACTGTCTCTGAAAACCCGCTGAAGGATCAGCTTTGGGTCGGTTCAGACTCGATGGCACACAACAACAACAAAGTCACCTGCTTGTGGTATTTCTGTTTATAATCTCAAATTCACTGCTGTCAAATTAGAACTGACTCACAGCTGACTCTCTAGCAGGTTTTCAGAGGTTGTAAATTGCATAGGAAGAGAATGCCCATTTTTCTCACTCAGAGCAGTTGGTGGATCAAACTACCAGAGATGTGTCACCTTCAGGTCAGCAGCATAATGCCCTGTAGACTCTTCCCTTCCAGTGCTTTCTTATTTTGTTCTTCTCATTGTTGTTATAGGTCCTCCAGTTGAGTAAGACATGTAGCAACCCTATGAAGAGAACTGAACCTTGCTCCTGTGCCGTCCTCATCATCTCCAGCACACTTGAGCCCATTGTTACAGTCATTGTGTCAATTCATCTTCATTGTCTTGTTGATTGTCTTATTGATGGTCTTCCTCCAACCCTCTGTCTTTCCAAGCAGGATGTCTTTGTCCAAGGACTAGTCCCTCCTAACAATATGACCAAAGTAGATGAGATGAAGTTTCAGTGTCACTTGCTATGAACCTGAAAATTGGATAGTGATTGAGGATAACAGAAGAACTGATGTCTTTGAGTCGTGGTGTAGAAGAGTACTGAATAACCCATGGACTGCAAAGAGAACAAGTAAGTCTATCTTGGAGAGAGTGCAACCAAGGTGCTTCTTGGAGGCAAGAAACCTGTTCTAGTAACTTGACAAATCTCATTGCTGTTGAGTGGGAACTGACTTAGAGTTGACCCTCCACTGGGTTTCCAAGCACAAAGGGCAAATGCTCGTTTTTCTCCCATGGATCTACTGGTAGACTAAACACCAGAGGCGTGGCCTTTGGGACCTGCTGGTGAATTTAAACGCTAGAGACGTGGCCTTTGGGCTAATTGAGCAATTTCCTACAGACTCTGCTACCAGACCATCCTGCACCAGAGCAGCAGTCTGTGTTGTGTTGTTAGGTGCCATCAAGTCCAGTACCACTCATAGTTACCCTATGACAACAGATCTGAGCCCTGACCTATCCTGTGCCATCCTCAACATCTCTGAGCCCTTTACTGCAGTTATGTGTCAATCCTTCTTGTTGAGGGTGTTCCTCTCTTTCACTAACCCTCCACCTTTGCAAGCATGATGTCCCTCTCTAAGGAATAGTCTCTCCTAGTAACATGCCCAAAGAATGTGAGATGAAGCTTTGTTATCTTTGCTTTCAAGGAGCAGCACTCTCACTGCACCCTATCGAAAACATATCTGTTCTTTTGGCAGATCATGGGATAATCTGCACTCTTCTCCAACACCACAGCTCAAAAGCATAGCAGCACTAAGAAACTAAGATAGTTAGAGGCCGCTTTCAAGCCCTACCATTCATTCAACTTTCTCCTTCTGCTCCACAGCCCGGCAAGCTACTACAAAAGCTCAGATAATGGGAAAGATTCAGTGGGGACCTGAAAAAACAGGCTAATGGTGGGCATGGATTAGGGTGATACGTTTTATAAAACATAATGTATGGGAATGATTGTATGAAACACAATGTGTGCATGCAAACCAATATAAAATTAAAAGAAAAAAATTTTCTTTTAAAAAACAGATCAGATACT
Source organism: Elephantulus edwardii (assembly GCF_000299155.1). NCBI lineage: Eukaryota > Metazoa > Chordata > Mammalia > Macroscelidea > Macroscelididae > Elephantulus > Elephantulus edwardii. Next base: position 820,894 of record NW_006400155.1, read on the forward strand.
TCTTTGATGCTGGAAGGACACAGTCAAACTATAATCTCACCTCCTACGCACAATAACAACTTCAAACCCATCTCTTCTCTCCACATACTCTAGTCATTTGGGGACCACCTTGGAATTCTATCCTGCTCGTCCCAGATAGCCTCATTTTGTACGTAATCAACCTTTTTATACCATCTTGGGGCATGTTTGGCATCATCAGCCTCAACATGTGAACCAGATTTGGAGTTGGGGCTCCATCTCATCTCTGTGAAGTGCCTACATCTAAAATTAGTATGCTTTACTTTTACCCCAGAAACGGAAACGTTTTTTTAAAAAAGGAGAAAACTAACATCTCACATCAGGAAAGCCTGTAGCATTTTGTTCATTTCAAGAAAGCACATATTTTAAGTCGGCAGTCCAAGAAACAGGAGCATTCATTATAACATGGCAACTACGGATTCAAATCAACACATGACTAGAAAAAGAACCATCTTCTATTCTAAGGCTAATTGTAGACTATTCCTGAAGAAACATACCTGGACTCGGAAAGTGGTCTTCAGTAAGTATGTCTCCGAGGGTGGCTTGTAAATGTTGGTACTTGGGTTTCTGCCAGGGCCAAAATCTCTTCTCTTTGGTTGTTAGGCTCAGAAACTCTAACTTGTTAGATTCTGCTAAGTCCTGTACTGCAATCATGTTTCCAGCAGGAGCAACTTTCTTAAGACATTTCATTGCTGCACTGACAAGCATTTTGACAATTCCAAATTACCTGAAAAAATAAAAAATAGGATATGGAAAGGGAAAACAAAGATTAGAGATGGACAAGAAATGATGAGACCCTAAACTCTGCTCGTGGCATAAGACTAGGATAGATTTTGTGGTTTTCCTCAGAACTCTAGATGGATGTGGAGGGTGGTGATTAAAAGAGATTCCTCTCTCTGATGTCCTCTATGGTCTCAGGCCTGGGTGGGGAAGATACCAGCGTTCAATGGCTGATTTCTAAGTAGTACGTTGTCAGGCCTTTCCCTGAGGTGGTTCTTAAGCCACAAACCTTTCAGTTAGCAGTGAAGTGCTATGGCATTTGTGCCACCCAAGGACTCCATAACTGGAATGAGGTACAGGATTTCAACTGCCAAGTTCATGAAAAGAACCTTTAACGACAAAAGCAGGGGCTCCCAGTGACCTGTGGGAATGCATCCACAATCCCAAGAGAAGAGCACATCAGGATCTGTTATCTCTAGAATCAATGTCTCTATTTTTACGATTTCTATTATTTTCTAGGAAAAACTGAAAGGGAGCTTGTTTACTTGTCTTTATATCAAACAGGTGACTATAAGAAGCTAAATCAGACGTGTCATTAAAAAGCATAACGAAACCAAATTAAACCCAACTGTTGTGGGCCATGAGAAGCCTTCACCATAATGGCAAATCTCCTACAGAGGATTGCTATTGTTGTTGTTGTTGTTATGTGCCATCAAGTTGCCTACAACTCACAGCAACCCCATGTGCAACAGCTCTGAAGCCTGCTCCGTCCTGAGTCAGTGTCATTGATTTCAACACACTAACCCCAATCATGGTATCAATCTATCTCATCTGGGGTCTTCCTCCACTGCACTGTCCCTCCACCATTCTGAGCATGATGTCCTTCTCCAGGGACCAGTCCCTCCTGGCCACGTGTCCAAAGTACGTGAGATGGAACGTCAAAATCCTAGCCTCCAAGGAGAAACTTGGTTTCATTCTCTCTAAGACAAACTTATTTGTTTTCTTGGCAGTCCATGGCAGGCTCAAGACTGATAGCAATCCTGTGAAGAACAGCTCTGAACCTTGGCCTATCCTGAACCTTCATCAACCTCTCTGGTATGCTTGGGCCCATTCACTTTTGCCCAGTCACTATGGCAAACCATTTTATTGAGAGACTTCTTCTTTGACCCTCCGCTTTTAGAGCATGATGTCTTTTCCCAAGGACTGGTATTTCCTAACGGCATGCCCAAAGTATGGGACATGAAGTTTCACCATCCTAAGGAGTCCCCTGACTGTGCTTGCGCCAAGACATATTTGCGTACTTGTTTGTTCTTTGGTAGTCCTTGCATATTCCGTACTTTTCTCCAGTACTATGACTCAAAGGCATCAATTCTTAGAGGGTAGAAAAGGGAAATCCTAAATTAGTTTTTTGTGTGTGTGTGTCTGAGTGTGTGCGTATTTCCATTTAACATCAAAAACAGTTCCATTTGTCTTCTTAACAAGTAGCTTTAAGAACATTCCTGAAGGTGACTAATCTCACTATAGTCTATTGGAATCAGAATCGGGATGTTCATTCAATCATGGAAGTAGTCAACAATACTCTCAAAGTGAAGTAAATTAGCACTTTCCTCTTTTAAATTTTATTTGCATAGATAAGAAATTCACATGGTTTAAAAATATAAATGATATTTATATGAGATAAAGGTAAATGGTTCAAATCCACTAGCTGTCCTGCAGAAGAAGGATAGGCAATCTCCTTCCATGCAATTAACTGTCTCTGAAAACCCACCACAAAATCAATTATGGGTCAGTTCTGACTGGACGATACACAACAACAACAAAAAAATATATTGTGAGATTTTATATATATATATATATATATATATATATATATATAATCACAAGGACTGTAACATTTTACACATTACTACTAACACTAACACATGAAAGTGTCAGTCATAAGAACAAAATACGTAGTTAAGCTTTGATTTGTTCATTCTAGTAGGTGAGAAACAGCATCTCAGTAGGTTTCCCCTCCCCCCCCAATATAATTAACTAAAGCATCTTTAATCTGCTTTAAAGCTTTTGGTACTCTTAAGAAAAACCTTCTGAGTCTTTGGCTCCTCTGACATTGTCACTTGCTTTTTATTTCCTGTCTCTCTCTTTTTTTTTTAATTTCTGGAAACTCTTGCTACAACAGAGATCAGCCAGGACATAAACTAGAGTTTAACACCAAAGTGTTATAGCACAAGCAGTATGCTGTCACTGTGATTCTCAAACATACGAAGTAATAAGCTTATTACAAGAAGTCAAGAAAAGATTTAGATAGAATGAAACAGTCTTTGATTGCTACAAGAAATCAGAAGGGAGAGCAGGGTAAATCACTAACTAAAGAGTAGATATACATTAACTTAGTTAAAAGGAAAGCAGTACACAATAAGAGAGGAGGTCTCTCAATGACCACGACAGGAGGAAGAGACCACAAAGGTAAATAATATTATACCTATGACCCTGCAATAATGTTCTTGCTGTTGTTCATTGCTGCCAAGTTGGACTGTGTCATAGCTTACCTTAGTAGCGGATTTTCATTCAGAATGGAAAAAGGCCCAGAATAAGCAAAGCACTCCTTAAAAAGAGAAACCAGGTAGGAGGCATCTCACTCCCTGATTTCAAATTCTATTACATTACTGTAGTGGTCAAGCCAGTGTGGTACTGGTACAATGACAGACATACATATATCAATGGAATAGAATTGAGAATCTAGAAATCAGCCCATCTACCTGTGGTCAAGTGATTTCTGACAAGGAGATAAAATAAGTCAAGTGGAGAAACCACAGCCTTTTTAACAAATGGTGCTTCCAAAATTGGAAAACTATCTGCAGAAAACTTAAGATCCACACCTCACTCCATACACAAAAACCAATCCAAAGAGGATTATGGACCTAGGACTAAAACAAAGGACAATAAATTTCATTAAAGAAAAGCTTGGAAGAACCCTAGAATTCCTAATCCACAACATAAACAGTCTTCCAAGCATCCTGGAAAATCTACAGTCAGGAGAGGATAAAGTAGATGAATGGGACCCTCTACAAATCAAATCCCTATGCATATCCAAAAACTTAATCCAACAGGGTAAAAAGGGAAGCCACAGATTGGGATAAAATTTTTGGTAATGACATGTTCCTTTTCCAGTAGCCAGGAAATTAAAAAAAAAAAAAACCCCACAAAACCAAAAATTTATTGCAACGGGAAAGTCTGCTGTTAGGGACCTCTCCAGGGTACTGAAGAGCAATAGTATCACTCTGGAGACTAAGTTGCATCTGATACAGGCTACGGTCTTTGCAATCACTTGTTATGCATCAGAGAGGTGGACAATGACTAGGAAGGATAGAAGGAGAATTGATGTCTTTGAGCTGTGGTGCTGGAGAAGAGTACTGAATGTACCATGGAGTGCTAAGAAAACAGATTCATCCTGGAGAGGGTTAAACCAGGCTGTTCCTTGGAGGCAAGGATTCTGAGGCTTCGTCTGACATACTTTGGACATGTTGTAAGGAGGGACAAGTCCTTGGAGAGGGATATCATGCTTGGGAGGGTGGAGGGACCGTGCAAGAGGGGAAAACCTCTATGAGGTGGATTGATTCAGTGACTGGGGTAATCAGGATGGGTGTGTCAGAGGCAGTGCAATTGGCACAGGATAGAGCAGGGTTTAGGGCTATTGTACGTAGGGTCACTATGAGTCGCAAGCGACTCGACGGCACGTAACAACAATAACAACAGCAATGACATGTTAGACAAGGGACTTAGATCTAGAATTTATACAATTCTGAGCACCACAACAAGATAAAGGTAAACAGCCCAATTGAAAAATGGGCACAGCATATGGACAGACACTTTACCAAAGAAGACATTCAGATGGCAAACACATGAAGAAATGTTCAAAATCCCTAGCTCTAAGAGAGATGCAAATCAAAACAACTATGAAATATCATTTCACCCCAGTAGGAAAAGCAAAATTTAACAGAACAGCAAACATCATCAAATGTTGGTGAGGTTGCGGAGGAACTGTGACCCTTATTCACTGTTGGTGGGATTGTAAAATGGTACAACCACTATGGAAGGCTGTATGGTGCTTTCTTAAAAAGTTGCAAATAGAAATACCATTCGACGCAGCAATTCCATTACAGGAAATGTACCCTAAAGAAACCACAACCACCACCCATATATTCACATGTTTATTGTGCCTTTGTTCACAATAGCAAAGAGCTGGAAACAACCCAAGTGCCATCAACAAATGAATGGATAGAGAAGCTCTGGTATATTCACACAATGGAATGCTATGTTGCATTGAAAAATAAGGAACTCATGAAAAAAATTATTCAAAATTATACTTTATCAATGTTCTGTATGAAGTAACCTGGGTTTGCTGTGATGCTGAACCTCACCATTGGGGTATCAATTACCCTAATGGTTTCCCATTGTGGACAAAGTTTGGTGGAGCTCGGAGCTGTAAAACAGGTTTGGAAGCAGGAGTGGTATCCACTTTCTAAACCACATACCTCTGGAAACTCTTATGAACTTGTAGAAATGACGATAGTTACGAAAAGGCATTAGGTCTTTTGTTCAGAATCTCTATGAGTCATGACAATCAACAACAACAAGAACGACTTGGTGCAGAGTTTGAGCTCTGCTGTCCAGACTAGCCCCTCTAGGATGCAGAAAGAAGAGGATCAGGTTTCCAGGTCGGCTCTGGACCACAACACCTCACATAGTCCTTATGCTCCCTGAAGCCTGGACAACTCTAGCCGCACCCCCAGAACAAAAACCGGAAGACAGAATGAATGAAAGGGAAGGAGGGGCGGAGAGGGTACAGAGGCCCTTGCCAAGGAAGGAAATTGCAGTTTAGTCTCCGTGTCCCAGGGAAGTAGGAATACAGAGCGAGCAGCTGAAATTAGGGTGCTATTACAGAATGCGGGCCGGTGGATGCAAAAGGGTAGTCGGCAGCTCCAGGCTCCAGGCAGCCAAATTTCCTTAAAGGAGAGAAGGAAGGCATGTCCCAGAGAGAAATAAGGTAGGTAAACTTGGCTCCTGGGGCCCGGACGACCAGCAGACACCCGCCGGCGCCCGAACCGAACCGGGCAGCTGTCTGCTCCACAGCCCCGCCGTGCACCTTGTAACCCCGAAACTCCTCAACGCGCTCACCCTGCAGAGCCCCTCCTGTGCACCCCGAAGCCTTGTAATCCCACAGCGCACTCATCCCGGCCCGGGTCCGCCTCGCTGAACCCCTGCCCCGCCTCGCTGAGCCCCTGCCCTGTGCGCCCCAGTAGCCCCACTGGGTACGCTGCAGCCCCAGTGAGTACACTACAGCCCTGTCTCCTGGAGCCACACGCATCCATCTCCCAGTCCTGGGAGCCCATAGAGCGGGCCAGAGCGGGGCCTCCAGCAGGGAGCAGTAGGGAGGAGGACCCTTGTTGGTTCTCTATAGTTGCCGGACTGCGCAGCCCGGGAGGCAGTGACAACAGTGATTCTCCCAACAGAGAAGGGCGCACACGGGAGACCCTTGAGCTGTGAGAGCTTCAGTGCGTTGTGGCTCAGCGAGGCTGGCTATGAGGCCAGATAGACGTACTTAACTTGTTGGTTCCCTCTTCCTCTGCGATTCCCCAAACGAACTTGCTTATCTCCCTAAACTCAGCAGAGACAAAAGTCTCTGCGCTCTCGTGGGCATTCAAGGCCAGGGACACACCATAGAAGTAAGTGAGGGCCTTACCTGGAAAAAGTCAGGAGGTTTTCCTAAGGCCGAACTCCTGGACGTCCAGTCTTGTTGAATGTTTGGACCTGGTAGCCATTCACTGTTTTTAAATGGAGCTAATCAGTTAGATCAGATTTTTTACCCAGATATATCAGTCTTCAACCTCCTGATGCCTGGGGGCCCCCTTCAGTGTGACGTGTTTGTAAATCCCATATTGACTTCAGTGCGACTGATAGCTATCTCAAGATCAACAGATCTGAATTCTGTCCAATCTTGCAGACAAGGATTCTGGGGCTTCGTCTGACATACTTTGGACACGCTGTAAGGAGAGACAGGTCCTTGGAGAGGGACATCATGCTTGGTAGGGTAGAGGGACAGCGCAGGAGGGGAAGACCCTCTATAAAGTGGATTGTTTCAATGACTGGGGTAATCGGGATGGGTGTGTCAGAAGCAATGCAATTGGCACAGGATAGAGCAGGGTTTAGGGCTGTTGTACATAGGGTCGCTATGAGTCGCAAACGGCTCAACGGCACATAACAACAACACAACAATCATCCCAATACATTTGAGTTCTTTACTAAAACCCAACTGACCATCCACCTTTCCAAGCATGATGTCCTTATCCAAAGGACCACCTCTTGTAACATGTCCAGAATATGAGAGGAGATTTCATCAACTTTGTCTCCAAGAAACATTCTGGTTGCACATTTTTAAGGCGTATCTGATCTTTTGGTAGTCTATGGGATATTCAGAACTGTAAAGACACAAAACAACAAGCTTTTTTTCCTCCCTTTAAGTTGTATTTATTCTGTTGTTGAGAATACATACCACTAAACATGTACCAAACCAACAGTTTCCTCAGGGACAATTAACTGACGTTAATCTCACCCTCCTTTTCTGAGTTGTTTCTCCCTCCATTAACACAAATTCACTATCTCCTAAAGATCCTGTAGTCTTTGGAGTGTTGTTGTCAATTTAATTCCACGGAATTGGTTCTTAAAAAGCATAAATGCTCAAGACAGACATTTTTTCACTAGACAAGCTATGATTAGGTTTTAAGAAAATTGGAAGAGATAATTGTTTTTCATTAAAAAAACTCAATGTTTAAAGAGTATCGCAGAGCACTAGCTTCAGAGGGTCCTTTGCCCTCCATGGCTGAGAAAGTCTAGTGCTGTGAGAATTTTTAATTTTAATTTTGTCCCTCTGTTTTGATCAGGATTTTTCTATAGAATCTTTGATTAAATTATTCAATAATGCATCATCTAATTCTTCTGGTCTCATGACAAAGGAGGCAGCTACATTAGCAGTTTCTCCCCGTGGCACATCAAAGTTTCCTTTGGTTGTGTTACTTCTTCTCCGTAAGTGACCTCCAATTTTCACGACAGCAGATGGCCAAGGTTGTTCTTGGAGTTGCTGGGTGAGTTCCAACTACCAACTTTTGAGTTAGTAGTCTAACCAACCTTCTCTAGCCTAGCAAGCCACCACCCACAAAAATCCACATCCGTTACCACCATCAAAGACCACAGGCCCTTTAAGAGCCCTTCTATCTATATTTATATAAGTATAGTTTACATATATATGTGAAGGAAACTTACATTCTGAATACCGAATTTTGTTATTGCTCTTAAATGAGCAGGGAAAAGTGGCAGGGTGGAGTAGGAAGGTGAGGTGGTTTTCTCATCTTGTGGTTTATACCTATCCCTACATCAGAGAGCTGGATAATGACTAAGGATGACAAAAGAATTGATACTTTGAGTTGTGGTGCTGGAGTAGGGTATTGAACATACACCATGGACTGCCAGGAGAACAAACAGATCTTTACTGGAGGAGGTGAAAGCAAGTTCTGATGCTTCATCTCACATATTTTCAGCACGTGGCTAGGAGGGACCGGTCCTTACAGAAGGACACCATGCTTGGAAGGGTGGAGGGGCAGTACAGGAGAGGAAAACCCCAGATGAGATGGATTGATAAGTGACTGGGGTGATGGGGATAGGTGTGATCCTGAGAATGGCTCAGGATAAGACAGGCTTCAGAGCGGTTGGTTATACATAGGGATGTTAGAGTTGCAGGTGACTCAATGGCTCATAAAAACAACATAAAAACTCAAACTCTGTTTCTGTCATGTTGGAACGAGGTCACAGCTGAGTTTTGCAGGCTATTAATTACATTGAGGGAGAATATCTATCCTTCTCCTAAGGAGCAGGTGGTGGATTCAAAATTCCAGAAGGCCCTGACTTTTGGGTTAGCAGCACAACTCCACTCCATACGGACTTGTTGGTAGATGCCGTCCAGTCAACTATGAATCATAATGACCCAATGAACAGCAAATCTGAACCTTGTCCTAATCTTCACCATTCTCATGATTTCAGATAGGTTTTGGGCCCATTGTTACAGTTACTTTGTAAATCCATCTAGAGGATCCATGTTAAGGGTCTTTCTCTCACTGAGCCTCCACCTTTCCAAGTATGATGCCTTTTTCTAAGGACCAGCTTATCCTAACAATATTCCTAAAGTATGAGACAGACTAGAACTCCCTAATCTCTACGTAGCATTGTATTTCTTTCTGTACAGTCAATCTTGATTGTGTACATTGATGCACATCTATCTTTATTTCTGTGTTGTTCATGATAGCGAAGGAATGGAAACAAACCAAGTGTCCATCAAGAAACAAAGGATAGAGAAGCTGTGGTCTATTCACACAGAATAGAATATTATGCAGCACTGATAAACAAGGAACTCATAAAATAGTATACAAAATGTGAAAGAGTCACAAAAGTCAAATGCTGCATAATGCCACTGTTATAGAACAGAACTGACACAGAGGTTGGAGAGAAATGAAGAAAAGAGGGGATAAATAATGTACATTGCATTGAAACATATGAGGGAAAGAACTGCTTAAAAGGAATATATTATTAGGTATTATTTGCATGTAAACAGTCCAGAATAAGAGGTACGTAGCAAAGTGGACTGGCATGGTGGAGAGAAAATTGTGTAAGAATTTTTTTAAAGAGAAAAAGTAACCAGACGAGGAGGGGTGGGGAATGTGCAACAATGAATGAATGGAAATCAAAGTTTTCCGTAAACTTTCATTAAAATCTCAATAAAAATTTAAAAAAATCTATGAGAGGGGAAAAAAAAATACATCTCATTCACCCACAAGAACCATCCTGGCTTTAGTTTTCTTTTATCATCATCTGATAGACTGATCACACATATAATACTCATTTTATTGTTTCTCTTCCCTAGGATTCAGTTCCATAAAGGCAGATATTCTTGTCTGTTTTGTGCACTATATCTAGCATAGTATCTGGTGCATAGGTATTAATCAAATAACTGTTGAATTCATGAGTGGATTCTGTTGTTTATTTCTTCCACTAGTGGGGATGTACTCAGCTGTCAGTGTCTGGCACAGAGCAGGCACACAACTAATGGTTGTTGGATGAGTGAATGAAAAGAAGCGGTCAAGACTAGTGCTTTGCTGAAGTGATTAATTGTTGGAGGAAGCTATGACATACTGTCCTACCTTATCGAAAGACCTCTCAACTCTGACTTTGTTTATATATCTTCATAAAATTGTAAAGCAGTGACTCTGATTTGATATCAGAGACTATTGCTTCCTGACCAGGGAATTAATCTTGATGAATAGCTTCATAACCAGCAGGATCACAAACTGCAGCCCACAAGCCCCCCACCCTCTATGTATATGTTATTGTTGTTGCTGTTGTTGTTATGTGCCATCGAGTCATTTTCGACTCATAGCGACCCTATGCACAACAGCCCTAAACCCTGCTCTATCCTGCGCCAACCGCACTGCCTC
>NW_006400155.1:832298-837852 GCF_000299155.1 Elephantulus edwardii
GTTTTTGGATAATCTTCAGTAGAATCTTGTATATAGATTACCATTTTGAGGTTTTGAGTTTTCCTTTTTTTAAGATTATGTGCAGTAGAGACTCCAAATTCTTTGACTCTTTAACCTACTCAGTGTATTAAACTGATTTATCTTCCCTACATTCCAAAGTTGCTTTTATAACCAGAAATAGCATTGCCAATGCATATTAGCTACCATTTGCCACTTAAAAATGATTTTTTAAAAAAAAGCTTTATGGGGGGTTAAATATAATCCAGAAAGAATAATCTATTTCAACATTGCAGCCATTTCTTGTTCAATTGAAAGTACAGATAGAGACAAACTACAGTTTACATAGTGGCCAGCAAATGATCAAACTTAACAAAACTTAGAGTCTTAATGCAAGTATCAATGGAAAGCTAAGGGACTATGAATTAATTTGTTGTTTCAAGTATCAGTTGTTGCATAACAAACTACCCCATGAACTCAGTGGCTTTCAACAGCCACCATTTTATTTCATCTGATAATTTTGTCAGAGCTTAGCTGTGGGCTCTTCGGTTCCATGAGACACTGATTGGGGTCTCTTATTGGCATTTAGCTGATGAGTGGGCTGGTTTGTATCCTAAGACAGTTTCACTTGTACGAGGATGGAGTGATAACACACAGGATATGTAGTTCATGCCTTCGTGTATAGTCTATGCAGGAACGCCTGCAGGGAGACGATAAGAACAAACAATGTCTTTAGAGAAGCAGCTTGAAGGTGGGGCTCAGCTCAGTGAAGGTGGCTAATCAAAGCATCTACACATAATCTCTTATACGTAATAGTTTCAAGTTAGTCAGATTTCTAATGAGATTTAGAACTTTATGTTCCTGGAAAAAAGATGGAAAGTGCATCTTCTAATGATTCAGCTCTCAAAGATCCAGAATGCACCTTTCGCGGCATTCTCCTGAGGTCAGACATTAAGTGCATATAAAGAGAGGTTGACTCTACTTCTCAGTGGGAGAAAAGTCAAATAATTTTGAGACACCTTTAATCTATCACAGTTGTTTTTATGAAGGAGAAGGACAATAAACAATGTTTGTAAAAAGCCTTCTCTACTTCTGTCTCCTTTCCAAACAGATACATATATCAGAGCAGTGTTAAAGAAATGTGTGCTGAGGACCAGCAGTAAGTCACCAGATTTCAGGATAATAAAAATATTCTGGAGTAATATCATGCAGAACTGTTCAAGCTTTTTGTATTCTATTCATACTGTTCTTTTTATTTTTTCTGTTTATCATTGTATTTTGACTTTTTAAAATTAATTTTAATGAACATTTACAGAAATTTTGGATTTCTATTCATTCATTGTTGCATTTTTCTCTCTGCCCACTCTCCACCTCCAGTTCGCTCCTCTCTCTGAAAAGTAGAAGAAAAATTCCTTCATTGGTATACTATTCCCCCTCCCCCCCGCCCCAAATACACTCCACTATGCAACCTTCACTCTGGACTCCCATCATAGCCATATATCCAGTCATATATCACTTTTGAACTGTTCTCTCCCTCATCTGTTTCAGTGCAGTATACATAATTTATCCAATTTTTCTCATTCTCATCCCAACCCTGACGTCAGTCCTGTTCTACAACATAGGCACTATGTAGTATTTGTCCTTTTGTGACTGAGGTATTTCACTCAGCTTAATGTCCTCCAGGGTCACCCATTTTGAATAATATTTCCTGAATTCCTTGTTTTTCAATGCAGTGTAGTATTCCATTGTGTGTATATACCACAGCTTCTCCATCCATTTATTTGTTGATGGGCACTTAGGTTGTTTCCAACTCTTTGTTATAGTGAACAAAGCCACAATAAACATGAGTGTGCATATATCTGTGTACTATTCTTAAGTATTCTTTAGCATTCTTAATTGTTGTGAGGTGTCATTACATCAATTGATGTCTCGCAACCCCATTTATGTGCCAGAGTAGAACTACCCCATAGAGTTTTCTTGGCCATAATCTCTATGGAAGCAGATCGTCAGAGCTTCTCCATGGAGCAGCTGAGTGGGTTTGAACTGCCATTCTTTCAGTTAGCGGTCAGTCTTTTAATCATTTCACCACCACTGCTCCTAGAACCCAGCATAGAGAAAGGCAAAGGGCATACATACATTTTGTTTCATTCCACGACTATTTATCAAGGATCTGGATATGCCAGGCTTAATTTGGGGTGTTGAGGATGGGGTGATGAGCAAAGGAAATGGGGCTCACACCTTTCTATCTAGGAAGGCAGGTAGAGATATGATAAAAACAAATGGTTTAAAGTCCATAGTGAGTCACTGGAGCACTACTTGGCTGGAGCACTTAGCAGGGTGGAAGAGGATGAATAAGAAACTAAGCTTATTCTCTCAAGGAAAGAAAATATGTCACAACAAATATCTCCATAAATTATAATGGCTCAAATGCAATATAAATAAATAAATGCCAGTTGCTAGCTAGTCAATTCTGACTCAAGGAATGTCAAAGTAGAACTGTGCTTTATAGGGTTTTAAATGACTGATTATCTATATGTATCTCAATCTATCTATATATAGTTGTTGAACACCGTTGAGTTAGAAATGACCCATAGCTGACCCTCAGGTGAGCTTTCAGAGGCAGTTAATCACACAGGAGATTGCCCATCCTTCTCCTGTGGAGCAGCTGGTGGATTCAAACTGCAGTCCTTCGGGATTGCAGTACAGTTTCTTACCACTAGGCCACCAGGGCATATCTATTAGTTGTTGTTGAGTACCATCAACTTGGACTGACTGACGCATAGCTGACCCTTTAGTGAGTTTTCAGAAGCAGTAAATTGCATTGGGGGTGGAGGTTGGGAGTGTGTGGGGGGGGGGGGGGGAAGATTGCTTGTCTTTCTACGTCAAAGCAGCTGGTGGACTTAAACCGCATACCTTTGTGTTGACAGCACAATTCCTCACCACTAACCCACCAAAGTTCGTGTGTGTGTGCGTAATTTTTAAAAAGTAGATTGGCAGGCTTCCAAGTTGCCCCCGGATGGATTCCGTCCACTAATTATTGAGTTAGCAGTTGAGCACACTATTTGTACTACCTCAAAACCAAAACCCAAATCCACTGCCTTCCAGCTTGGCTGGTTCCAACTCTTGGCAACCATACAGAATAGGCTAGAACTGCCCTGTGGGGTTTCCAAGCCTGTATATCTTTACAGAAACAGACAGCCTCGTCTTTCTCCTGCGCAGCGGCTTGTGGTGTCAATTCATCCATCTTGTTAACAGTTCAATTGTTCAATCACTGCATCACCAGGACCTCCCAAATGCAGTAGCAAGGCATATTGTTTATTCTGTAAAAAGTCTAAATTGGTTCTGGATTACAGGGCGAGGTGTCAGAGGAGAACAGTCTCTGTTTCTTCAGAAGTCAGTGTTGATAGTGGCTTCATCATTTTCAACACACAGCTGTTGAGCTTGCCCTGGGCAGAGAAAAAAAGAAGTTAGAGGCTCCTTCATGAGAGACATTGATAAGCCAGGAACTTCTGTATACCTTTCTTTGGCCAAATAGCACTCTCCTGATTCATCTGCAAAAGGAGGTTGGAAAAGAGGTCTTTATGCCCAAGAAAGAGAAATTATTTTGAAGAACAGTTAGCAGACTAAGTTACAAAATTCAGAGGTCGTCCATCGGGTTCTCCCACCGCCCCCGCCGCGGGTCCCAGCAGCACGGCGGGCGGGCAGACAGGCAGTGCGGGCGGAGAGGCAGTGTCAAAGCAACCCAGTTTAGCGAAGGCTCTGTGCACACTGCGACCCACATGAGCCCTCCCTGCCGCCCAAGAGGAAGGTCAGCTCGGCCTGGCCCGTGCGGTGAAGGAGGAGCCCAAGAGGGGATCAGCGAGGCTGTCAGCTAAGCCTCCTGCAAATGAGGAAACAAAGCCCAAAAAGGCAGCAGAAAAAGAGAAGTCTTCTGATAAAAAAAAGTGCATAATTTTAAAGCGACGTATGATAGGGTATTATGGTTATCACAAGAGTCCACAATTAAGGTTACATAGTGGAATGTACTGGTGTGGTGGGAGGGGTGCGGGGGGATTGTGTACCAGGGAGGGAGTGTTTCTTTTACTTTTAAAAGTGAGGAGCGAACTGAGGGGCGGGGGGAGAGGACTGGACAGGGAGAGAAGTGCAGCAATAAATGAATGGAAATCCAAAATCTCTGTAAATGTTCATTAAAATTATTTATTAAAAAAAAGCCCAAGAAAAAAAAAACAAACCCCCCGCCCCAAAAATGTACTACAAAGTAGTATTTTCACGACATGGTTTGCATCTGGACTCTGTTTATGATGTTCATTTTAACTGTAATGAAACATGATTTATATAAAACAAATTAAGCCCATCTTAAAAAAAAAGTGCAAACAAAAGGGAAAAGGGGAGCAAAGGGAAAACAGGCTGAAGTGGCTAACCAAGAAACTAAAAAAGATTTACCTGCAGAAAATGGAGAAACTAAAAACGAAGAGATTCCAGCCTCTGATGAAGCGGGAGAAAAAGAAGCTAAGTCTGATTAATATTTGCCTACCACGTTTTATCAGTGATCCCTGCATCTCCTTTCTTATACAATCCAGAGGAATATATTTATCAACTATTTTCTAGATGCAAGTTTTTTAGTAGCTCTGGAAACATTTTTAAGAAGAAGGAAATCCCACTTCATCCCATTTTTAAGTGTTAATGCTTTTTTTAAGATGTGAGATAATTTGCTGGTTGTTTTATTTTTGGTACAACCAGAAAATATGAAGTGTTAAAACTGTGGGGGGGATTTGGATTTCAGTGTAACATTCCATGGGGAAAGGGGGCAGTTTTTATATCCCATAATACATAGCATACTTAATGGCAATTTGGAGTCATAGTCATGCATTTATGAGAACATTTTAAATTAAGTCTATTTTCCATGTTTTTTTTAGATACATAAATTAGAACATTGTTTAGTAAAATTTCTTCTTAAACATAACCACTCCCTCTTCATGGCTTTCTCCCTGTCAGTACTATGTGGATTCTGTAACATCTTTGGTCTTGGTAGTCCAGTTTTACTAATAATTTTGTTATGTGTTGTGAACAGTTGAAAACTTGAATGTGTAGTGTGTGTGATAGTAAATTGTGAATTAATGGGACTTAATGATGTGACAGTTTATCAACAATTGAAGATATTGGTACTTATGTTCTTTTTTATGAAAACTTTCCTCCAAATTTAAAGCTGGAAGGTCACTGAAATTTAGAAAAAAATTATAACTACATGGCTTTTTAGATTTTTGGTATGTGCATTAAGAATTTTATACAGCTTGTTTATAATGTCTCTGTGTTGTTGTGGTTGTTATGTGCCATCGAGTCGTTTGTGGCTCACAGTGACCCTATGAACAAGAGCTCTAAACGCCTGTGCCAACCTCGCCATCTCAGACACACTCATTCCCACCACTCCACTCACAGAATCGATCCATCTCATTGAGGGTCTACCTGTCCTGTGCCGTCCCTCCACTCTCCCAAACATGATGTCCCTCTCCAAGGACCAGTCCCTCCTTGTAACATGCCCAAAGTATGTCAGACGAAG
>NW_006400155.1:841172-850291 GCF_000299155.1 Elephantulus edwardii
AGGAGGATAGAAGGAGAATTGATGCCTTTGAGCTGTGGTGCTGGAGAAGAGTATTGAGGGTACCATGGACTGCTAGGAAAAGAAACAGATTCATCCTGGAAAGGGTTAAACCTGGCAGCTCCCTGGAAGCAAGGATTCTGAGGTTCTGTCTAACATACTTTAGACATGTTGTAAGGAGAAACCGGTCCTTGGAGAGGGACATCATGCTTAGTAGGGTGGAGGGACAGCACAGGAGGGGAAGGCCCTCTATGAGATGGATTGATTCAGTGACTGGGGTAATTGGGATGGGTATGTCAGGACAGTGCGATTGGCACAGGACAGAGCAGAGTTTAGAGCTGTTGTACACAGGGTTGCTATGAGTCGCAAGCGACTCAACAGCGCATAACAAACAACAACAAATATATGATATGATATGATATGATATGATATGATATGACAGGATAGAATAGAATAGAATAGAATAGAATAGAATAGAATAGAATAGAATAGAATAGAATAGAATAGAATAGATAAAAAGAGTCCTGGAATCAAATTCAATCTTGACTGATTGCTAAAAGCATCAACACAATAAATTGATTAATCTGAACAGTGAAAGAGAAAAGAACTCCAGAAGTTCAGGTGTTGTCACCCTGGACTCTCTAATACTTGGAAAGACTTTTTGTTATTTCAGGTTGCTAGTACCAGTAGATTTTTTTTCTTCTTCATTCTTCATCTAATATTGTACTTTGAAATCTTGAAACTTGAATAGATATGGAGAAAAGACAGAGCCCTGACACATATGCTTCGTGACTTAAAACCATGCAGCATTCCCTTGTTCTGTTTGAACAACTGCTTCTTGGTCTATAACAGATCTTCCACGAGCACAATAAAGTATTCTGGAATGCCTATTTTTCTCAGTGTTATCCATTATTCATATAATCCACATCTTCAAATACCTTTGCATAGTCAATAAAACAAAAGTAAACCACTTTCTGATATTTTCTGCATATGTTGGGCATCAGCAATAATATTCTGCATGCCACAAGATTTCTGAATCTAGCTTGAAATTCTGACAGCCCCTGTCACTATATTGCTCCAGCCATTTAAAAGGGATCTTTAGCAAGATTTTATGTGCATGTGATAGTTTTGATATTTTTTTTAAATAATTTTTGGATTCTCAAGAAGCTGCACTGCAATCCCAAAGGCAGGTGGTTCGAATCCACCAGATCCTCTGCTGGAGAAGGAGAGGCAATCTTCTCCTTTAGCAGTCGGATCCAATATGACAGTACACACACACACACACACACACACACACACACACACATTCAAAATGTTGTTGTTTGTTGTTATGTGCCGTCAAGTTGCTTGCAACTCATAGCGACCTTATGTACAACAGCCCTAAACTCTGTTCTGTCCTGTGCCAATCTCATTGTCTCCAACGCACTCATTCCAATTACCCCAGTCAACGAATCAATCCATCTTTTAGAGGGCCTTCCCCTCCTGCCCTCTACCCTCCCAAGCATGATGTCCTCCAAGGACCAGTCTCTCCTTCCAACATGACCAAAGTACGTCAGATGAAGCCTCAGAATCCTTGCCTCCAAGGAGCAGCCTGGTTTAACCCTCTCCAGGGTGAATCTGTTTGTTTTCTTAGCAGTCTATGGTACCCTCAATACTCTTTTCCAGTGCCAAAGCTCAAAGGCATCAATTCTCCTTCTATTCTCCTTAGTCATTGTCCAACTCTCTGATGCATAACAAGTGATTGCTAAGACCATGCCCTGTATCAGATGCACCTTAGTCTTCAGAGAGACACTGTTTCTCTTCAGTACCCTTGAGAGGTCCCTAACAGCAGACTTTCCCATGGCAATACGTCTTTTAATTTCCTGGCTGCTGGTGCTAAAAGTGTTGATTGTGGAGCCAAACAGACTAAAGCTGTGAACAATCTCCATCTCTTCACCATCCATCCCGATGCTGCCAATTGGCCCAGTGGTGAGAATCTTTGTCTTCTTGACATTGAGCCTCAATCCGTATTGAAGCCTGCAGTCTTTGATCCTCTGCAGCAAGCACATCAGGTCCTCCTCAGTTTCAGCAAGCAGGGTTGTATCATCTGCATAACGCAGATTGTTGATGTATCTTCCACCAATCCTGGTGCTGCCTTTCTCCTCATAGAGCCCAACCTCCCAGATGATCTGTTCTGCATACAGGTTGAAAAGGTATGGAGACAGGACACATCCCTGGCGTACACCCTTCCCAAATTTGAACCATGCAGTGTTTGCTTGCTCTGTTCTAACGACTGCCTCTTGGTAAAAAATGTCTGGATTCTAGTGGATCACTTTTTTCTGGAATGGGGATAAATACAGACTTCTAGGCAGTTGACCAGGTAGTCTTCCAAATTTTTTCGCATAAGGTAAGTGAGTACATCTAGGCCTGCATCTACTTGCAGAAACATTTATTGGTATGTCATCAATTCCTGGAGCCTTGTTTTTGCCAATGCCTTCAGTGCAACTTAGATTTCTTCCTTCAGTACCATTGGGTTTTTTTATTGTATGCTACTTCCTAAAGTGGTTCAGCATCAGACAATTCTTTTAGGTAGAGTGACTCTATATTTATTCCATCTTCTTTTGACACTTCCTGTATCTTTTGTCATTTTCCCCATAGTATCCATCAGTATTAAAATTCAAGGCCTGATTTTTTTTATCAGTTTGAGAAATGCAGAGTATGTTCTTTCCCTGTGGTTTTCTAAGTTCTGCACATTTTGTTATAATACTGTCTTTTGCCTTTCAAGCTTCACTTTGAAATCTACCTCTCTTATTCCACAGTTTCTGCATTTTTCATTAGCTCCTCTACACTTAAGAGCAAATTTCAGAGTTTCTTCTGATATCTCTTTTGGTCTTGTAAGGGAACTCTGGTGGCCTAGTGGAAGAAAGCTGTGCCACAATCCCAAAGACATGCAGTTCTAATTCACCAGCTGCTCTGAGGGAGAAGGATAGGTGAACTCCTCTTATATGGTCAATTGGCTCTAAAAACTGACTGGAGGGTCAGCTCTTGATCAGTTCTGACTCGACAGAACTTAGAACAACAAATGACCTTCTGCTTTCTTCATCTCTGATGTCCTTGATGTCATCCCACAACTTGTCTAGGCTTTAGTCATTAGTGTACAGACGTAAATGTATTTTTTAAATGGTTTTTTGTAGTGTTGTGTGTGGATTTTTTTAAAAATGAGGATAGTTCTGTTGAGTTTATTATTTCCTGTTTAATTTCAAGACTACTAATTTTCAGAATACTGCATACTGCTTCCTTCTTTGTTTTTGTATATATGAATTCTGTAGTCCCAGAATGTTCTTTCCTGCCTCATTCACAAAATGCACAGGTCCTCAAAAAGCTCAAAACTCATTTCAACCCTAACTGTCTGTTAGGTCATGGACTCGAAAGGAACCAGAGAGAAAGAAAGCAAGCTTAAAGCAGCTTTATTAAGGGAGCTCCTGGCCGAGATTCCTTAGTCTGGAGAGAGAGAGAGAGAGATAGACCAGGAAAACCGAACCCAAGGGGAGCTGGGGCATGTTTCTATATCAGGGTCTTCAGGGAAGGAAGGGAGGGACATTCCACAGTGGTTGGTTCAGCCAGGTGAGTGAGGCCATTCTCTTCCTTTGTTGACATGTTGCATTCTTTGAATCCTTTACTCTCCCCCTTGACTTTGACCTTAACACTGTCAATCTCTCTGACCTTTGAAATATTTTTTAAGTTGAACAATATATGAAAGGGTTACAAAAAGAGAACCTTAAAAATAATTCCCAAATGGAAGGTGTGAATCAGGGCTGATTCCTCTCTCCCACCTGTTCAATCTGTATGCTGAGTAAATCATTAGAGAAGCTTAACTTTATGAAGAGCATGACATCAGGATGGGAGGAAGACTCATCAACAACTTTGCTGAAAGTGAGGAGGAGCTGAAGTGCTTGCTTCAGAGGATCAGGGCTGTAGCCTTCAATATGGATTACATTTCAACATCAAGAAAACAAAAATTCTCACCACTAGGCCAATAGGCAACATCGTGATAGTTAAAGGTTGAAATTTTCAATTATTTAATCTTGCTGGGATCCACAGTCAGCATCCTTAGTACCAACTGTCAGAAGAACAAGAGACATAGCATTGATATTTCTGCTGTCAGGGGCATCTCCAAAGTCTTGAATAGCAATCATGCTAAGTTTAAAGACAAAGGTGTACCTGATTCAAGATACAACCTTTCAAATCACCTCCTATGAATCTGAGAGCTGAATAATGAATAAGGATGATAGAAGAATTTTTGCATTTAAGCTATGGTGCTAGAGAAGAGTGCTGAATATCCCATGTACTTTCAAAAGAATGAATAGATATATATCTTGGAGAAAGTGCAATCAGAGGTGTCCTTCAAGGCTAAGATGGTGAAGCTTAATCTCACAAATTTTGGACATCTTTTTAGAAGAAGCTATTGCTTGGAAAGGGACATCATGTTTGGAAAAGTGGAGGGTCAGTGAAGGAGAGAAGACTCAATGAGATGGCTTGATACAGTGTCTGAGACAGTGGGCTCAAATGTGTTGAAGATGATAAGGAGGGTGCAGCATAAGACAGAGTTCAGATCTGTTGTTCATGGGGCCATTGCTAAGAGCCATACTCAGTTCAACAGCACTTCACACCAAGAAGTCATTTTATCATTTCCTCACTTTTAGCTTAGATAGAACAAGGACTAAATCACTTTAGGGTCAGATTTAATCTTTAATGTATTATATTATAATTCTCCTTTATAAAAGAGCCTAAATAAGGATGCATCTGACAACTTTAAGCCATGTTTGTATAATGCTTTATTAAATGTCATCTGATTTTACTATATTCATTTTTATTAATAAGTATCTGGCTGCATCTATATCATATTGATTCTCAAATAACTTTGCTCTTTCCTATCAATAAACCATCAAACTTGTCCTTAGCAGAAGAAAGAGTTTTGTTTTATTGACTATGCAAAGGCATTTGACTGTGTTAAAGAAATGGATCATAGCAGAGTATGGCTAACATAGAAAAGAATGGGTATCCCAGAACACTTAATTATGCTTATACAAAATCTATATATAAACCAAGAAACTATTGTCCGAACAGAGCAAGGAAACACTGCATAGCTCAAAATTAGGAAAGATGTACTTCGAGATTGTATCTTTTCTCCATACCAATTCAATCTGTATAATGAGCAAAAAGTTCAAGAAGCATGAGTGGCATCCACTTTTTAAACAACATGCCTCCAGAAATTCTATGAACTTTAATAAATGTCAATAGCTGTAAAGGGGCTTCAGGCCTTTTGTTCATAGGGTCGCTATGAGTCATGCTTGACTTGTATGCAGCCAAAACAACAATAACAACAACAACAGACTCTATCAAGGTTTTCTCTGTACTTCTTCAACCTGTATGCTGAGTGACTAATTCAAGAAACTAGCATCTCAGGAACTCAAATCACCAAAGCAAAGCAGAACAAACCTGCAGTTATCAAGATCAGAGGAAGATTCACCAACAACCTCTGCTATGCAGATGACACAACCTTGCTTGCTGAAATTGAGGAGGACTTAAAATACTTGCTGCAAAAGGTCAAAAAGTGAAGCCTTCAATATGTATTGTACCTCAGCATCAAGAACACAAAAACGTCTCACCACTGGACCATCATGATAGATGGAGAAAAGATAGAAATTGTTAAAAATGTCATCTTGCTTGGATCCACAATCAAGACCCATAGTACCAGCAGTCAAGAGATCAGGAGAGCACATTGCATTCAGAAGGTCTGTTGTCAGGGATCTCTCCAAAATATTGAGGAGCAGTGATTGTTTTGAAGAATCAAGTTTGTATGATTTAGACCATGGTCTTTCCAATCATTTGCTATGCCTTTGGACAGTGAATAAAGATGACAGAAGAATTGATGTTTTCAGTTTATGGTGCTTGAGTAAAGTGCTGAATAGCACACAGACGGCCAAAAAACCAAGCAGATATGCCTTGGAAAAAGTACAACCAGAATGTTCCTTGGAAATAAGGATGGTGAAGCTTTCTCTCATACTTCGGGCTGAGACAGATCATCAAAAGAGGAGAAAATCTTCAATCAGATGGATTGACATAGCAATTGCAGCAATGGGTTTAAGTGTGTCAGAGATGATACAGACAGCACAGGATTCAGATCAGGGTTCAGACCTGTTATTCATAGAGTTCACTATGAATCATACTTGATTTGACAGCACCTACCAACAACAAATCTGACTGTGGTTATCAATCAAATAGATTCTCAAATAAGGTTGTTCTTACCTATCAAAAAAGCATCAAACTTATCATTATAAGATTAAAACAGGCAGTATAAAGAACAGTATGAAGTATAAACAGACAATATAAAGAACAGGACGGACATCCACAGTCTTGGGGTCAGTATGGCCTCCCTGCTCCATGCACATTTTCTCAAAAAGCTAAAGGTGGACCAAGGCTCTGATATTTTAACAAATTTTAAAATTCGAGATCAGGAACTCAAATCAAGTAGGGCTGTGAGCCAAGGACCCAGGATCATCAAAACCCCCAAAACAAACCAGAACAAATCTGTAGTAACTGTATCAAGTCCTTTCCAAATCACATGTTACAGAGAAGAGCTGTGATCGCTGAGAGAGTGGACACATGCTTCATGTGTCACAGAGTAGAGCTGCTACATTGGATTTTCTTTACTGTAATCTTTACAAAAGAAGACTGATATTTTGTGCCAGTCAGGGACCTCCTGGGAGCACTAGTCTGGCCTGGAATCTAATGGAGGAAGAACATAAAGACTTATTTGGATTAATGGAAAGAATCACATTAACAGCTCCATAATCTTCCAGAGAATCGGCATTGTACAATGTAAGATATAAGGAGAACTTAGAGAACTGAGACTTGGGGTGGGGGGGAAGGCAGAGAACAGACGGAGGGAGCTTTAAATGACGAGACTTGTTTAAAGGTTTCCTTTACTCCACTATTTCCTCTTATTGGCTCTACTCTTTTGTCTTTGAAAACTACATTAGTTTCTTAAGGTCCTTTTAACAAAATATTATGCACTTGTTTTTGTATGATAGCTCAGAAATTGAGGTGTTTGATCAGAATGATCACTCCAGGTTAGATTCTTGACAAAGCCTTAGTTTTGCTCATTTTCCCTACAACAGTTAAACCTTTAGACAAATCGCAGGAGAAAGATGGGCAGTTTTCTGTGGGATTTAAAACCCAATGGAAGGTCAGCTCTGTCTGAATCAATACCACCTTGGTGGCAGAGTGTTTGAGACTGATAAAAAAGGAACTTTTTTTTCTCTCTAATTAAACTAAAGATACGGAGAGAAAATTCTTAAGGGAGAGTTTTTTCACAAGATTTTTTTTTTAGAAGTTCCCTTGGCAAACTTCAGGAAATATTTTAATATAATTTCCCTTTTTTCTTGGTGATGTATGTAAACTAGGGAGTCCTGGTGACCATATGGCACCAAGCTGTGCTGCAATACCGAAGGCATGCAGTTCGAGGCCACCAGTTGTTCACTGGGAGAAGGATGAGCAATCTTCTCCCCTTCAATTACTGCCTGATGTGTCAGCTGAGACTCGATGGTACCTAATAACAATAACATTATATGTAAACTAACCAATCTAAACAGCTCAAGTTTGGTTTCACACAAATCATTGTGAAGCTTGCCTCTTGATTCTCACTCTTCAAGTTGTCCTGCCTTTAACCTCCCTGATGCTACAACTATCAGTCAAAATGTTGCACTTGGTGATGGTACTATTGTGGAGCATTTGATTTCACTATGTGAGATCAGACATGTGCCCAGTTTGAGCTCTTTTGAATCTTCAGCAAATTTTTTTATCTTTTTAAAATTAATTTTAATGAAAGTTTACAGAGACTTAGGGTTTCCAGTCATTCATTGTTGCTTTTCTCCCTGCCCGCCCCCTCACCTCCATTCACTCTTCATTCCTTGAAAAGTAAAACTCTTTCATTGTTATGCAATCTCTCCCCCCAAGTCCACTCCACTGTGCAGCCTTCATTCTGGACTCCTGTCATCTGACAATAATACCCAATCATATACTCCTTTTGAACAGTTCTCTCCGTCACCTGTTTCAATGCTGTATACATCATTCCTCCCTTCCTTCTCTGTCTTCCCTCAATCCCATGTCAGCCCTGTTTTACAATAGTGGCCCTATACGATATTTGTCCTATTGTGACTGAGATATTTCACTCAGTATAATGTCTAGGGACATCCACTTTGCATAATATTTCATGAGTTCCTTGTTTTTCAAAGCTGCATAGTATTCTATTGTGTGACTATACCAGAGCTCCTTTGTCCATTCATTTGTTGATGGGCACTTGAGTTGTTTTCAGCTCTTTGCTATTGCTAACAAAGCCACAATAAACATGGGTGTGCATATATCTGCTTGGGTGGCAGTTATGATTCTTTAGGGTATATTCCCAGTAGTGGAATTGCTGGGTCAAATGGTATTTCTATTTGCAACTTTTTGAGAAAGTGCCATACCGCCTTGCACAGTGGTTGCACCGTTTTACACTCCCACTAACAGTGAATAAGGGTTCCACTTTCTCTGCAACCTCACCAGCATTTGATGTTTGCTGTTCTGTTAAATTTTGCTATTCTTACTGGAGTGATATGATTTATCACAGTTGTTATGATTTGCATTTCGCTTAGAGCTAGAGATTTTGAACATTTATGTGTTTGTTATCTGAATGTCTTCTTGGGTGAAGTGTCTGTTCATATGCTGTGCCCATTTTTCCAATTGGTTTGTTTATTTTGTTGTGGTACTCAAGTATTTTATAAATTCTAGATATAAGTCCCTCATCTGATATTTGTTGTTGTTATGTGCCATTGAGTCGCTTGCAACTCATAGCGACCCTCTGTACAAGAGCTCTAAATGCTGTTCTATCCTGTGCCAATCTCACCATCTTAAACACACTCTTTCCATCTATTTCACTCACAGAGGTGATCCATCTCATCGAGGGTCTTCCTCTCCTGCGCCATCCCTCCACCCTCCTAAACATGATGTCCATCTTCAAGGACTAGTCCCTCCTTGAAACATGCACAAAGTATGTCAGACGAAGCTTCAGAATCCTTGACTCCAAGGAGCATTCTGGATTC
>NW_006400155.1:851016-870077 GCF_000299155.1 Elephantulus edwardii
GCTTGTTGTGATCCACACAGTCAAAAGCCTTTGCATAGTCAATGAAGCATAGATAGACATTCTTCTGGTATTCTCTGTTTTCTGCCAAGATCCATCTAATATTAGCTATAATATCCCTAGTACCATGACCTCTTCTAAATCCAGTCTGCACATCTGGCAGTTCTCTGTTGACATATTGTTCCAAATGTTTTTGGATAGTTTTCAGCAGAATCTTGCTTGCATATGGTATTAATTATATTTTCTTTGGGATGGGAACAAATATCAATCTTTTCCAGTCAGTTGGCCATGATTTGTCTGACATGGCATTATCAAATATTTTTTCCCAATCTGTGGCTACCCTTGTTACCCTGTTGGATGAGTTTTTGGATGTACATTATTTGATTCTTAGAAGGTCCCATTCATCTATTTTATCCTCTCCTGGTTGTAGATTTTTCAGGATGCTTGGAAGACTATTTATGTTATGAATTAAGAATTCTAGGGTTCTTCCAAGCTTTTCTTTAATGAAGTTTATAGTCCTTGGTTTTAGTCCTAGGTCCATGATCCACTTTGAGTAGGTTTTTGTGTATGGAGTGAGGTGTACATCTTGCTTAAGTTTTCTGCAGATAATTTTCCAATTTTGCCAGGACCATTTGTTAAAAAGGCTGTGGTTTCCCCACTTGACTGATTTCATCGCCTTGTCAAAAATCAATTGACCATAGGTAGATGGGCTGATTTCTGGATTCTCAATTCTACTCCATTTTTATGTGTGTCTGTCATTGTTCCAGTCCCATGTTGTCTTGGACACCACAGCAATGTAGTGGAATTTGAAATCAGGAAGTGAGAATGCTTCATACCTTGTTTTGCTTTTTAAGGAGTGCTTTGCTTATTCGAGGCCTCTTTCCATTCCAAATGAAATTGTAGATTGCCTTTTCCATCTCATTGAAGAATGGAAATGGTATTTTTATTGGGATTGCATTGAACCTGTAAATTGCCTTTGGTGGTATTGTCACTTTCACAATATTCAGTCTTCCAATCCATGAGCAAAGAGATATTCTTCCACCTCTCCAAGCCTCTTTTTGTTTCTTGTAGTAATGTTTTGTAATTCACTTTGAATAGATCCTTTGTGTTTCTGGTTAGATTTGCTCCCAAATACTTAATCTTGTGATTAGCAATTGTGAAGGTGATTGATTTTCTAAGCTCCACTTCTGTTTTCTCTTCTTCACTGTAGAAAATCCAATTGACTTTTGTATGTTGATCTTGTATCCTGCCACTTTGCTGAATTCATCAATTATGGACAGTAGATTTCTTACTGAATCTTTAGGGTTTTCTAAGTATACTATCATATCATCTGCATAAAGAGGTAATTTTACCTGTTCTTTGCCAATGTGGATACCTATTATTTCCTTCTCATGTCTTATTGCTATCGCCAAGACTTCTAATACAATGTTGACTAGGAAAGGTGATAGTGGGCATTCTTGCCTAGTTCCTGTTCTCAAAGGGAATGCCTTTAATCTCTCTCCATTGAGAACAATGTTGGCTCTCTGGTTTGCTTATATACTTTTTACTATGTTGAAGAAATTCCCCTCTAGTCCTATTTTGTTGAGTGTTTTAATCAGTTTAAGGGTGTTGGATTTTGTCAAAGGCTTTTTCTGCATCAATTGATAGTATCATGTGGTTCGTGTGTGTGTGTGTGTGTGTGTGTGTGTGTGTGTGTGTGTGTGTGTGTTTTAATTTGTTAGTGTGATAAACGACATTGATTATTTTTCTTACGTTGAACCATTATCGTGTTCCTGTTATGAGTCAGACCTGGTCATGGTGAACTGTTTTATTTTTTTATGTATCATTGGATTCTATTGGCCAGAATTATATTCAGGATTTTTGCATCTATATTCATAAGAGATATTGGCCTATAGCTTTCTATTTTGGTGGATTTGGTTAAGAATATGTTTACTTCATAAAATGAGTCTGAGAGAATTCCATTTTATTCTGTTTTCTGAAATAGTTTATGAGAATTGGTGACAGCTCTTCTCTGAGTATTTGATAAAATTCACTTGTAAAACCATCTGGACCAGGGCTTTATTTGGTTGGAAGTTGTTTTATTACTTTTCAATTTCTTCTGTTGTAATGGGTCTATTCAGGTGTTCAATTTTGGTTTCTGTCAGTTTCAGTAGGTTGTGAATTGCTATTTGTCCCTTTCATCTGTTGTTGTTGTTGTTGTTAATGTGCCGTCGAGTCACTTGCGACTGACTCATAGTGACCTAAACAGCCCTAAACTCTGCTCTGTCCCGTGCCAATCACACTGTCTCTGATACTTCTATTCAGATTACCCAGTCACTGAATCAATCCACCTCACAGAGGGTCTTCCCCTCTTGTACTGTCCCTCCACCCTCCTAAGCATGATGTCCCTCTCCAAGGACCAGTCTCCTTACAACATGTCCAAAGTATGTTAAACAGAGCCTCAGAATCCTTGCCTCCAAAGAGCTGCCTGGTTTAACCCTTTCAAGGATGAATCTGTTTGTTTTCCTAGCAGTCCATGGTACTCTCAATACTCTTCTCCAGCACCACAGCTCAAAGGCATCAATTCTCCTTCTATCCTCCTTAGTCATTGTTCAACTCTCTGATGCATAACAAGTGATAGCAAAGACCATGGCCTGTATCAAACTCCAGAGAGACACCACTGCTCTTCAGTACTTTAGAGAAGTCCCTAACAGCAGAATTTCCCATCGCAATATGTCTTTTAATTTCCTGGCTACTGGTGCCAAGAGTGTTGACTATGAAGCCAAGCAAACTAAAGCTGTGAACAATCTCAATCTCTTCACCATCTATCCTGGTGCTGCCAATTGGCCCAGTGGTGAGAATCTTTGTCTTCTTGACATTGAGCCTCAATCCATATTGTAGGCTGCAGTCCTTGACCCTCTGCAGCAAGCGCTTCATTCAGGTCCTCCTCAGTTTCAGCAAGCAACGTTGTGTCATCTGCATAACACAGATTGTTGATAGATCTTCCACCAATCTTGACCCCACATTTCTCCTCATAGAGCCCAACTTCTCGGATAATCTGCTCTGCATACATGTTGAAAAGGTATGGAGACAGGATGCATCCCTGGCGTACACCCTTCCCAAATTTGAACCATGCAGTGTTAC
This sequence comes from Elephantulus edwardii, assembly GCF_000299155.1. Classification (NCBI taxonomy): domain Eukaryota; kingdom Metazoa; phylum Chordata; class Mammalia; order Macroscelidea; family Macroscelididae; genus Elephantulus; species Elephantulus edwardii. The sequence continues at coordinate 854,137 of NW_006400155.1, forward strand.
CCTGCTCTGTTCTGACTACTGCCTCTTGGTCCAAGTACAGATTTCGCATTAGCACAATTAAATGTTCTGGTATTCCCATTCTTCTCAGAGTCAGCCACAGTTTGTTATGGTCCACACAGTCAAATGCCTTTGCATCTTCAATGAAACACAGATAGACATTCCTCTGGTATTCCATGCTTTCAGCTAAGATCCATCTAACATTAGCCACAATATCCCTAAACCCTTTCTAAACCCAGCCTGGACTTTTGGCAGTTCTCTGCTGATGTACTGCTCCAGTAGTCTTTGGATAATCTTCAGTAGAATCTTGCTTGCATATGAAATTAATGATATTGTTCTATAATTTTCACACTCTGTAAAAGAAAGAAAGAAAACAAAGATTCTCACTACTGGGTCAATTGGCAGCATCACTATGGATGGTGAAGAGATTGAGATAGTTAACAGTTTTAGTTTACTTGGTTCCACAGTCAACACTCTTGCTAACAGCAGCCAGGAAATCAGGAGAGGAGTTGTATTGGGAAAGTCAGCTGTGAGGGACCTCTCAAAAGTACTGAAGAGCAATGACATCAGGCTGGAGACTAAGGTGTGCCCGATCTAGGCTCTAGTCTTCGCAATTGCGTGCTATGCATCAGAGAGTTGGACAGTGAATAGGGATGATAGAAAGAGAATTGATGCCTTTGAGCTATGGTGCTGGAGAAGAGTGTTAAATATACCATGGACTGCTAGGATAACAAACAGGATTGTCCTGGAGAAGTTGAAGCCAGAATGCTTCTTGGAGTCAAGGATTCTGAAGCTTCGTCTGACATACTTTGGGCATGTTGCAAGGAGGGACTGGTCCTTGAAGAGGGATATCATGTCTTGCAGAGTGGAGGGGTGGCAAAGGAGAGGAAGACCTTCAATGAGATGGATCGATTCTGTGACTGGAGTGGTAGGAATGAGTGTGTTTGAGATGGCTAGGTTGGTACAAGATAGAACGATGTTTAGAGCTCTTGTACACAGGATCTCTATGAGTCGTAAGCGACTCAATGGCACATAACAACAACAATAATGCTTAACTTGGAAGCAGAAGTGACATCCACTTCCTAAACAACATGCCTCTGGAAACTTTATGAACTTTGATAAATGTAAATAGTTATAAAAATTTGGATTCAGGCCTTTTGTTCATAGGGCCACTATGAGTCATGCTTAACTGGATGACAGTCAACAACAACAACAATGTTTAACATTTAAGGTGATACTATATTCCCTCCTCCTGTTTATTCACACTCAAACCATTGAGTGAGCATTAGGTCTTCAATTGCTAGGGGCTCATAATACTGAGATAAAAACAGAAGTTTAACAGACTCAATATGAGTTGGATCAAAATGGATTCTGTGATTAAGGACATATAGTCAAGAGGAGGAGTAACAGAAGTACTAGTGGTCTTGAGATTCCACTGAGTAAGGAAGTTAACTAGAGATTTCAATTAAACATTTTCTGATGCTAAGACTGTCTGGATGCTTATTCTGTCAGGCTTCAAGGTTATCTTTTTTTTTTTTTGCTGAATATTAACAATAACACTTGATTGATTGGCATAAAAGCAACAGATGTCTCATAAAGTTGTGCTCGCTCTCTCTCTTTCTCCCTCCCTCCCCCCTCTCTCCCTCCCTTCCTCCTCACTCCCCCTCTCTCCCTGAGAGAGAAACTGGAAATACTTTGGCTAGGGATTTAACTTGGTTATGCAGAAGGGAATATGGAAGGCTTTTAAGATACTTGCATGTTGGAGCTCTGGTGGTCTAGTGGCAAGAAGCTGTGCTGCAGTCTCAAAGGCTCAAGGTTCCAATCCACCAGATGCTCCACTGGAGGAGGAGGGGCAATCTCCTCTTGTGCCTGTCAGATCCAATTTGATGGTACACAAGAAAAGGGGGGGGGTGATACTTGTATGTCTCTCTTGACTAGCATTGTAGTGGAGAGCTGCTGCTTCGGCAATACTGAGGCTTGAAAGTATAGGTATTACAGGGAAGGTGTGTTTGGCAACACGGAGGCCTGGCAGATTAATACATTTTAGCCCCTCTTGGCCACTGTAAACATATATGTGAGAACTTACACAAAGACATGTTAAATAGGCCTGGTTTTTGTGAGGCTATCTCTACCAGTTAGATAAGTGCTATTAGGGCCAAAATAGGTTAGGGAAGTATCAGGAATGACAGTTTTCATACATTCTGATTTATAGATTATAGGGTGGCTTGGCACCTAGGCAAAGCCGCCAATCAGAAGCAACTCCAGGATAGGTCATGTTGAAGAATAGTTGCATGGCAGAGATCATGAAGACCAGAGTGGGGGCAGGATTGCAGCCAGTTGCTGGTGATGAAAGAAAGAAATGAACTCTGGGTAGAGCAAGATGCTGGTTGAAGAGAGGCTCTTGCAACTCAGCTAAGGGTCTAATAGGTTTACAACTGTCTCTACATGGTGAAGTTGATGTTCAATGGTGAACTTTAGCTGGATGGCTTACATTATGGGTTAACAGTTCACTTTGGCAACTCAGGTGCTGCTTTTACTCACAAGGAATGAATCCACAGGTCTTGGAATTTTTACTACAGTGGGAGTAGTCAGGATAACTTCTCATGGTCTGAGTCACACTGGCTGCAAAACTTTTTTACATTATAACAAGGACTGAGTTTTATAGCTATAAAGTTTGACAAAGCATAGTTAGTGGGATAGGAATCCAGGCCACAACAGAGAGCAAGAATCTAATGACAGATTGGCTTGACTGCACACATACAATACTGAGGAAATTTCACATTTTTTTCTTTCTAGTTTTATGCTTCTGCCAACATTGAAACAACATTTCTGCTAACATTGAAACAATAGTGCCAACATTATTTATTAATAGCAAAATAAATCTGAAACCCTAGTTTCCTATTCAATAAGATTTACTTACTAGATCTGGCTAGATTTCGTGGGATACTTTTAAACGTTCTGTTTATGTTTTTACTCATCTTGAACTCTGAGGCTAATAGGCTGTATGCAGTTTCTAGGTGAGACCTAAAGCTTTGGAGAAAGTTTGCGAGATTTTAGACACAAATGCTGGGCCATTATTTGAGCCAGTTGACAGTGGCAACCTGTACTAAGGGATTATTTCCCATAAAGATGTTTTATAACGCCTATGGCCATCTCAGGGAGTTTGGGAGAGCTTTAACTCACCCAGAAAAGGTGCACATGGCTATAAGAAGGTATTTCTAACTCAGGGGTGCTGGCTTGATTCCAGTAAAATTTACCTCTACAAGTTGTCTGGCTACAGCTTTCAAATCAATATCCTTGCATCTGGCAGGCCTCAGCATCTTTTGCCTAAGGTAAGTGTGTTTGTTTCTTGTTTTGAAAAGTCTTTTTAGCTTTCAAATGTTAGAGTTGTTTGGCAGGACAGGGGCAAAAAGGATTGGGGTGGGCTGTGTGGTTTCAGCGCTGAGAGCAACCTGCCGAGCCAAGGCGTCTGTCTGTTAGTTGACTTCTTTTTTGTCATGGGTTCTTCTCTGGTCCTTCTCTGATCCGATGTCTTTGTCAGTGGGTTATTGTCATCCTTGATGGCAGCTGCACAGCTTGTAGGAGGCTTAAAAGTTCAGAAGCATTTTTAACAGTCTTCCCAGTGGCAATAAGAAGCCGCCTTTCTTTGTAGAGTGCTTCATGCACATGCACAGTTGTAAAGGCATAATGGCTGTCAGAGTCAATGTTAACAGTCTTACCTATAGCTCACTGGAGTGCTTAGATCAGGGCAAGGAGTTCAGACTTTGAGCTGAGGTCCTTTAAGGTAGGCTTTCGGCCAGTAGAACAATAGTAGAACTGCAGCCCCAGCTTTCCGAGCTCTATTATAAATGAAACTGCTACCATCAGTGAGCAAAATTTCTGCATTTAGGAAGGGACAGTCTTTGAGATCTTGTCTGGAAGAATAAATAGTATCAAGAACTTGTTCATAATTGTACTTTGTTGTAATAGTATTAAGAACTTGTTCATAATTGTATTTTGTTGTATTCTCAGAGTCCATGAGTAGGGTATCCAGGTTTAGGGTTCTGGTGGTAGTGAAGATCAGCCACTTAGTCTCTGCTCCAGAAAGGAGCAGAAAAGGAGGGTTTCAGTGACATGCTGGATTGTTGAGATCCTGCCGTATGGGGAGTTTATCAGGCTGTTTTTTTTTTATAAACAGGACAGCAACATTTATCAACTGCAGGCAGGCAGGCCAGCCCTGGGCAACTGGGTTCGGCCATTTGAGATGTAAGCATCTGAGTAAGCACTCTTTTTGCTACCTTGGAACGCTTACGAACAAAGAGGTGAAAATGTCTTGTTACATCTGGTAATGCTAATGCAGGAAGACAGGCTAATTTTTGTCTTAGGGTATTGAAGGCATATTGTTATTCCTTATCCCGGATTAGTGGCTGTATTGGAATAGAATGGTTTTGCCACCTTCACAAATTTTTGTGTCAAGAGTCTGCAATACCGGTTCAACATAAGGAAAACAATTAATGTAATTCATCACATTAACAAAGCAAAGAACAGGAACCACATGATCCTATCAATTGATTCAGAAAAGGCCTTTGACAAAAATCCAACACCCTTTCTTAATTAAAACTCTCAACAAAATAGGATTAAAGGGAAATTTCTTCAGTATAGTAAAAAGTATTTATGAAAACCCGAGAGCCAACATTGTTCTCAATGGAGAGAAGCTAAAGGCATTCCCTTTGAGAACAGGAACTATGGATACCCACTATCTCCTCTCTTATTCAATATTGTTTTGTAAGTCTTAGCAACAGCAATAAGACAAGAAAAGGGAATAAAAGGTATTCAAATTGGCAAAGAGGAGGTAAAATTATCTCTCTATGCAGATGAAATGATATACTTAGAAAATGGTATACTTAGAAAACCCTAAAGACTCAGCAAGAAAACTATTTGACACAGTGGACCAATTCAGCAAAGTGGCAGGATACAAGATCAATATACAATAATCAGTTGGATTTCTCTACAGTGAAAAGAGAATACAGGACTGGAACTAAGATAAACAATACCCCTCACAGTAGCTAATCACAAGATTAAATAATTGGGAATAAATTTAACTAGAAGCACAGAGAATCTATTCAAAGTAAATTACAAAACATTTCTACAAGAAACAAAAAGAGACCTTGAGAAGTGGAAGAATATCCCTTGCTCATGGATAGGAAGACTCAAGATTGTGAAAATGGCAATACTACCAAAGGCAATTTACATGTTTAATGCAATCCTAATACAAATACTAATCCCATTCTTCAATGAGATGGAAAAGGCAATCTCCAGTTTCATTTGGAATGGAAAGAAGCCCTGAATAAGCAAAGCACTCCTTAAAAGTACAAGAAAGGTAGGAGGTATCTCACTCCCTGATTTCAAATCCTACTACACTGCTGTGGTGGTAAAGACAGCATGGTACTGGTACAATGACAGACACATGGACCAATGGAATAGAACTGAGAACCCAGAGATCAGCCCATCTATCTATGGTCAACTGATATTTTGACAAGAGATGAAATCAGTTAAGTGGGGAAATGACAGCCTTTTTATCAAATGGTGCTGGCAAAATTGGAAAAGTATCTGCAAAAGACTCAAGCAAGATCCACACCTCACTCCATATACAAAAACCAACTCAAGGAGGATCATGGATCTAGGACTAAAACCAAGGACTATAAACTTCATTAAAGAAAAGCTAGAAATAACACTATAAGTCCTAATGCACAACATAAACAGTCTTCCAAGTATCCTGAAAAACCTACAACCAGGAGAAGATAAAATAGATGAATGGGATCTTCTAAGAATCAAATCTCTATGCACATCCAAAAAAACCTTCTGCAACAGGAAAAAAAGGGAAGCCACAGACTGGGAAAAAGTATTTGGTAAAGACATATCAGATAAGGGACTTATATCCAGAATTTATGAAATACTTGAGCACCACAACAAGATAAAGGTAAATAATCCAATAGAAAAATGGGCACAGCATAGGAACAGACACTTCACCAAAGAAGACATTCAGATGGTTAATAAGCACATGAAGAAATGTTCAAAATCCCTAGCTTTAAGAGAGATACAAATCAAAACAAGTATAAGACATCATCTCACCCCAGTCAGAATAGCAAAATTTAACAGAACAGCAAGCAACAAATGCTGGCGAGCTTGTGGAGAAACTGGAACCCTTATTCACCGTTGGTGTGGAGTGTAAAATGGTGCAACTCCTCTGGAAGGTGGTATGGCGCTTTCTTAAAAAGTTGCAAATAGAGATACTATTTGACCCAGCAATTCCACTACTGGGGATATACCCCAAAGAGACCATAACTGACATCCAAGCACACCCATGTTTATTGCGGCTTTGTTTACAATAGCAAGAAGTTGGAAACAACCTAAGTACCCATCAACAAACAAATGGATAGAGAAGCTGTGGTCTATTCACACAATAGAATACTACACTGCATTGAAAAACAAGGAGCTCATGCAATATTATTCAAAATGTGTGACCCTGGAGGACATTATGCTGAGTGAAGTATCTCAGTCACAAAAGGACAAATACTGCATGGTGCCACTGTTGTAAAACAGCACTGACCACGGGTTTGGGGGGCAGAATGAGAAGATGGGTTCAGTAATGTATACTGCATTGAAACAGATGAGGGGGAAAAACTGTTTAAAAGGGATATGTGATTAGGTATTTTTGTCATGACAGGAGTCTAGAGCGAAGGCTATATGGTGGAGTGGACCTGGGGGAGGGTTTATAAAACAATGAAAGAATTTTTGTTTTACTTTTTCAAGAGGGTAGTGTACTAGGGGGGAGGGTTGGGAGGGGAGGAAAGTGCAACAATGAATGAAAGGAAATCCAAAGTCTGTGTAAATTTTTACTGAAATTAATAATAAATTTTAAAAAAATTTTTTAAAGGCAGCTTGGGGAAAGGAAAAAAAAAAGTCTGCAATGCCCTGCTACTCTGAAGGTCTCTCAGAGTTTCTTTTTAGTGACTAGCACTGAAATATGTAGGATAGCATTTTTCCAGTATTTTGTTAGTTGTCAGGTACTGTGTATGTTTAGAGTTTAAAAAGGTAACTGTTCGCTGGCATATTTTTGTCCTTTTGAGGGACACTATACAGCGTTTTTTCCTTATAAAAAGTGGAGCAATTTGCATTTGTCTTGCAGGCCGTTGACATCAGTGTCTACAGCAAGGAACAGATTATCAGCCTATTGCAGAAAAGTTTTAAAAGCTGACTAGTAATCATACCAGCAAACTCCTCAAACATCTGGAGTTTTTACATGTTTATGGCCAAATAAGACACAAAGACAAGGTTAAAGGTGCTAGTGTTCTCAGGACACTGGATCATAAAAGAGGTGAACATTTGAAAAGTTTTGCAAAGTCTCTCCAAAAATGCCTCTGGGGATTCTTTTGGACTCTGCATTACTTCAATAGTTTTGCTTAAGCTGGTAGCTTTCAGAGAAGTTTCTCAGAGACCTGACAGTAAAGTGTGGTGGCAAGAATCTAATGACCAGGTTTCTGTAGTGATGTTGGGTGTCCCACTCAAGTCTGCTAACTGGCATGAGTTCTTGCAATTGGTCACACCTTTCCCGAGTTGTTTCTGGAAGATTTTTCCAGGGTAACTTATTTCAGCAGTGGAGAGGATTTGATTGTGTTTAGGGAGGATTCTGAAGTTTCCTGGTCAGGCAGGACAGGCAAGGATTTAGGGAGATCTCTAGTTAGGGGTGAGCAGCCAGAGAAATTAAAAATAAGAGGCTTTTGGTTTTTTTATTGCACTAAATTAAGTTCATTCACCCCAGAGGAGAGATAACAGTGGTCTTTTCCAGATCTCCCTCCCTTCTACTTTGTTTTCTTTTTCACTTAGGGAGGAAAAAAGCTGGGATACATTCTGAGTGAGGATAAGGAGTTTAAGTAACATTGTAAGAGATCAGGGTTTTATTCTGGGTGGGTTTTCCACCCTAGATACACAGAATCATAGTATACATGTCAACAAGATGCCCCAGTAATTAGATTTTGGATTTTTTTTTAGCTTGGATTTTCTTTAAGTGTAGGTTCCAATTCAGCATATTGACCAGAAATGGAAGTTTTCAGCAGGGAAGTTGAACAACTATGAGCTGGTTCAAAGCTCTAGAAGGGAAACATAAGTCCCTCTAGCCTCTAGCAGCCCCAGATCTGCCAGGGCCTGGTTCTTGTAGTGTCAGGAACAGATCAGGAGTTCCGAGTACAACAGTGCTTACCAACTATTTTTTCTGTAGTTGTCTGGGCGGGTGCAACATAACCCAAATAGCTCTCCCTTTCCCAGAGTGCAAGAGAAGAGCACTGGTTTATAGCTACAAAAAAAGAGTAGTGACAGAAGATTCCTGAGGAGGGCCAAAGGACATTGTGTCTTTACACAACATCCTGTGTATTCCCAGTTCTTATTTTGGAATGAACACTTTTAAATCAAATACATAACAGCTTTTTTACTGTGTCTTACTCAGAATCCAGGGCAGAGGGAATAAGTAGGATGGGATCAGCTGTGGAGGACCTTACACAGGGATGAATTAGAGGAGGTGTACTGGCAAACCCAAAGGGGAAGGGTCTGGGCAAGAACAAGCCCGGAATTAATATAAGGAAATTGATCAGGATGACCAGGGGTTTTAGTAACAATAGACTAGACTGCTCTGACTGCACAAATTGAACATGCTTTTTGATATCTAGTTTACATCACAGGAAGGCCATTCCTCCTTGCAAAGGGTGTAGAGGCAGGTGAAAGTAATTTTAACTTCATAATTTCTGATCCTTTCAAAAAGTTCTGACCTGAAGAGCCCAGGAGGCTCAACTTAAACTGAGAGGAGCATATTAGAGAAGAGATGTGGAGTTTAACAAAAAGAAAGGGGGAAATGTGACCACAGAGTATTAGAGACAAGAAAGGAGACTTAAATTAAAAGAGGATAAATTTAAACAGAACCTTCTCCTATTGTCTGGGGAGACAGATATAAGAAAAGGAGGGGTGCCCCTGAATTCAGAGGCCACACAGGCATCCACCTGACCACATCCCTAATGGGAACTTAGGTCCATCTTGGCTTCAGGAGCACCCACATAAATCCTGGGCCAGGTGACCTCACAGTGAGGAGGTAAGTCTCTGTTATGCCATAAGGTGTGACGATGGAACTGCAGGTTATGACCCAATCAGACTCGGTAGCTCAGTGGTTTCCTTGCTGTGGAGCTGCACAGACCAGCTACTACAGGCAGCCACTGGTTACATGCACACAATCACTCAACCAAGCACTCAGAAGTTATTACTTCCCATCCCCACCCCCCATCCCAGTAAACCCACAGAGAGACAAATAAACAGACAACACAAACTAGAAACCCTGGTAAGCCAGGCCAGAAATCAGAGAATAATTGACCACTTTTGTCCAAGTTATGGCCAGTAATCATGGTCAGTCATGACTGAACTTATTCAATGGTTACAAGAAACCAGAATTACGGAGAGTGAGACTCACAAGAGATGTTGTTGATGAAGGCGTGTTGATCCTGAGAAACAGCACCAGGAATCATCTCGGTCCTCGTCACCAGAGTCGTGCTAAGAAAAGGGGATCCTGGAAAGTCACAGGTGGTGCCATTTTCCACTTCTTCTCCAGAAGCTCTGGCTGGGACTGAGCTAGTCCTGGCTGCTCAGTGCAGAAAACGTAGAAAATAGCTTATGATTTTGTTAGGGTCTCCAAATGTTATGGCAGAAAATTTGAGATTTGAACACTCAGCCAATGTTGGAGATTAACAAATCTTTTATTATATGTACTATTACCCAAACCATTCTGACCCTGAGTAGAAGAAAATATTGAGTTTATTATATACAGATATTGGGCATGGGGGTTACACAAAGTTTGTTGCAGTTGGCAGTTAAGATTTCTTCCCACTCGGGAGTCATTATTGTTTTTTGACTTCTCATGTGGATCCAGGCCCTGGGCCAGTTACAGAATGTAGTCAGGGAGTAGTAACTAGATTGGGTCAGCATGAACTAGGAAACACAAACCTTAGCAACACATATTCTTGCTAAAATTATTGAGGCATGTTGTCATTGTTATATGCCATAGAAACGCTTGTGACTCATAACGACCCTGTGTACAACAGCCCTAAACCCTGCTCTGCCCTGTGCCAAACTCACTGTCTCAGACACACAGACCATGATTACCCCAGTCACTGAATCAATCCACCTCATAGAGGGTCTTTCCCTGCTGTGCTGTCTCTCCACCCTCCCAAGCATGATATCCCTCTCCAAGGACCTGTCCCTCCTTAAAACATGTCCAAAGTTTATCAGACGAAGCTTCAGAATCCTTGCCTCCAAGCAGCATTCTGGTTTAACCTGCTCCAGGTTGAGCCTGTTTGTTTATTTTACTCTTCTCCAGCAAGACAGCTCAAAGGCATTAATTCTCCTTCTATCCTCCCTAGACATTGTCCAACTCTCTGATGCATAACAAGTGATTGCAAAGACCATGGTCTGTATCAGACGCACCTTAGTCTCCAGAGTGACACCATTGCTCTTCAGCACTTTGGAGAGGTCCCTAACAGCACACTTTCCCATCGCAGTAAGTCTTTTAATTTCCTGGCTGCCCAAACAAAATGGTTTCTCTAATGCTTAACATTTAAACTACTACTGGAGAACTAGTTTTAAATCTACTTCAATTTGTTTTCTTAACCATCTACTTTTATAGATTATTTTTCAAAAGTAAAATATTGTGTGTATATATATGTGTGTGTGTGTATATACATATATATGTTTAGTTTTATTTTATTTCTACAATCATTTGTAAGAATTAAAATAAAAATTTGAACACCTGAAAAAAAAGGAAAAAAAGGAGTGGGGTGGGGTGGGAAGAGCAGCTTCCCAAATGGTGTAGAAAAGGAGTTACAAGGGGGCCCAGAAATTGAGGCTTCAGCTCTATGGTTTGGTTATGGAATACTGCAATAGAAACACCATAATGAAAATATTGGACTATTTTACTAAACAAAAATTTATTTTCTTGACATGTAGGGGGCTGGAACTCTACAAGACACAGCTCTGGGGGAACATTTTCTCTCTCAGTTCTAGGGAAAAGGTCTTATCTCTTAGCTTGTCTCCAAGTTGCTTAGAATTCACCATGTGGTTTACCATCAATCTTTCCTCATCTCTGCCTTCTTAATCTGCTCCTTTTATATCTTGTAAAAGACTGACTCAAGACACATCCTACATTAATTCTACCTCTTTAGCATAACAAAGGCAATCCACTTTCAAATGGCATAATAACCAGAAATACACTCACTGCTTCGAGTCATAGGAACCTTCCATCAGATGTCTTAGCCTAAACCATTACAGGAGGAGACTTCTTGTCTTTCTCCCAAGAAGTTGTTGGTGGATTAGAATTGCTGGAAGAGGTTGTTTCTTGGCTTAGCACAGGAGCTCTCTACAGACAATGGTGTATTGGTTAGTGGATTTAGCTATCAAATAGGAGTCAGATGGCATAGTTCTCTACAGACTATGGAAAAGGTCTCTCTATAGACCATAGGTGTAGGGGTTAGGAGATACAACACATATTTGGGGTGATAAAATTAAAACCACAAGAGAATATGAATCTATGGAAATTTATTGTATGAATCCTTTTATTTCCTAAAAGTGTCATGATATTAAAAAATGGGAAATATTACCATAAAGCAATATAATCTCCAAAATCAATTTGCTTTCCAAATGTTTTTCATCATTAATTCAAACATAAACAACATTCATTTTATTATTTTTTTTTACTTTATTATTTGTGTGTGTGTGAGTATACCGTCAAATCAGATCTGACTGGTACAGGAGGAGATTGTCCCTCCTTCCCCGGCAGAGCATCTGGTGGACTCGAACCTTGCGCCTCTGGGATTGTAGTTGCAGCTCCTTGCCACTGGGCCACCAGAGCTCCCCTACAACATTCATTTTAAATTGTATTCTATGAGCTTGTGTTGTAGTAAATTGCATTATATTACTTAAAGAACGAATAACAATAAATGAAATTCAACAAAAATTCACTGTGTACCTGGCCCTGTGTGAAAGTCTGAGAATAAAACTATGAAAAACCAAAAAGACATCTGTCTTCCAAAAACTCATGTTATAATGGGTGTAATAACAAACAGGACAAAAACTATAACAAAAATAAGATGTGTTGAAAAAGAGTTATTATGAAAGAGATTCTAGTTCTCATCACTGGACCAATTGGCAGCAGCAGGATGGATGGTGAAGAGATTGAGATTGTTAACAACTTTAATTTGCTTGGCTTCATCGTCAACACACTTGGCACCAGCAGCCAGGAAATCAAAAATGTATTGCGATGGGAAAGTCTGCTGTTAGGGACCTCTCTAAAGTACTCAAGAGCAGCGGTGTCTCTCTGGAGACTAAGGTGCCCCTGATACAGACCATGGTCTTTGCAATAACTTGTTATGCATCAGAGAGTTGGACAATGATAAGGAAGGATAGAAGGGAGAATTGATGCAGTTGAGGTGTGGTGTTGGAGAAGAGTATTGAATGTACCATGGACTGCCACGAAAACAAAAAGATTCATCCTGGAGAGGGTTAAACTGGGCAGCTCCTTGAAGGCAAAGATTCTGGGACTTCGTCTGACATACTTTGCACATGTTGTAAGGAGGGACCAGTCCTTGGAGAGGGACATCATGCTTGGGAGGGTAGAGGGACAGCACAGCAGGGAAAGACCCTCTATGAGGTGGATTGATTTAGTGACTTGGGTAATCGGGATGGGTGTGTCAGAGACAGTGCAATTGGCACAGGGCAGAGCAGGGTTTAGAGCTATTGTACATAGGGTCACTATGAGTCGCAAGCAAATCAATGGCGCATAACAACAACAACAACAACAGCAACAGCAGTGTATGGCAATCCTATGTGTGAAAAGAGTAGAACTATGTGCCATAGGCTTTCTTTTCTTTTTCTCTTTTCTTTTCTTTTTTTCTTTTTTTCACTAGTATCACTGTGTGAGTTCAAAATATCAGCTTTTAGGTTAGTGTTTGTCATGGATTCAATTGTGTGTCCCAAGGTTATAAGAGTATACAATGATATAGTACAGAAGACGTGTGGTGATGCCACCATCTGATAAATCCTTATAAGAGGATTAAGGGTGTAATGCTATACCTCTTAGTCCAGTCACAGTCTTAGTCAGTGTGGCCTGAAATATTTTTTATCTCACTAGAGGTTAAAGGGAAATGAACAAAGAGGGGTGGACCTTGCTGTGATTAGGGAAGATTTACCTAAAGTGGAGTGAGTTATCGTTCAGGCACCTACATGAGGAGGTTCCTTGACACGGGGAGGCTAAGATGCCTGGAGACTTCCAGAGGGTAAAAGAGAGGGACAGAATGAAAGAAAGAGAGGATAAGAGCCTTTTCCTTGAGCTGACACTCTGAATTTGGACTTCCCACTTTCTATACTGTAAAAAGAGTAAATTTTTGTTAGGTAAAGTCATCACCTTGAAGTATCTCTGTTATAGCAGCACTGGACAATTAAGACAGTAGTACAGCATGTCCTAGTTACCTAGTACTGCTATAGCACAAATGCCACAAGTGGGTGACCTTCGTAAGGAGAGATTGGTTTCCTTGTAGTTTCAAGGGCCAGCTGTGGGGAAGACTTGCCCTCTCTGTCGGCTCTGGTGAGAGGTGTTTTCCTCCGACTTTTGTCCCTCTGCAATCTTCATGGGAGTTAATATCACTATTTCCACATCTTTACTCTGCTCATGTGTTGTTGTCATTAGTATTATGTACTGCTGAGTCAGCACTAACTCACAAGTGACCCTCCAGTAGACTTTCAGAGGCAGTACATCACACAGGAGCAAAGTGCGCACCTTCCTCCAATGGAGCAGCAGGTGGATTTGAACTTCATGTCTTTGGATTGTTAGCGTAATTCTTTACCGCCGAGGCACCAGAAGCTTTGGTGGCCTAATGGTAAGAAGATACGCTGGAATCCTAAGGCACTTGGTTTGAATCTTCCACTTTACTGAGGGAGAAGATAAGTTTCCTCCTGTGCAATTTACTGCCTCTGAAAATGCGCCAGAGGGTCACGTGTGAATTGGTCCTGACTCAATGAACACAACAACAAGCCACTAGAAGGGAGCTCTGGAAGCCTGATGAGGAGGAGGTGCCTCTGAAAGAAAGCATGTTGAAGGGTCAACTATGGGTCATTTCTGACTTGTTGGTACAAAACAAGCCACCAGAGCTCTCTTGCTTAGTCTCTTGTATATCAACAGAGATTGACTTAAGCACACAAGCCCTATACTAATCCTGTCTCATTAACATAACAAAGATAATCCATGTTAAATGGAATTACAACCACAAATTTAGAAGACAGAATTTATAACATACGTTTTGGGGTAAATGAAAATCAATTTGCAATATTCAACACTTTAGGTCCCTAAAATTAGTGTTTTTGTTACACAGAAAACACATTGACCCCATTCGATTATGCTGAAAGTCTTAATTCAATCTATAATTTTTAACTTTAATATTTGTTGCTCTTGTTGGATACTGCCAAAATAAATTCCAACTCACAGTATCACTATACGACACAGCAGAACTACCTCCCAGGTTTCTTGGGCTGAAATCCTTATGAGGGCAGAGACCCAAACCTTTTCTCCCATTGAGACACTGGATAGGTTTGAACCATCGACCTTTTGTTAGCAGGCAAATTCAGTCAGGGTGACACTGGGGTTTTCCTGAGTCACTTGTTATTGTTATTATTTGCTGTTAAGTCACCTGTAACTCAGAGCGACCCTACGTATAACAGATCTGAAGCCTGCCCCTATCCTGAGCCAACCTCCAACACATCTACCCCAATTGCCATACTGTATCAATCTATCTTATTAAGAATCTTCCACACCTGTGCTGTCCCTGTGCCCTTCCAATATGATGTCCTTCTCCAAGGACTGGTCCATTTCGGCCACATGCCCTAAATAAGGAAGATGGATCTTGAAATTCCTAGCCTCCAAGGAGAAACTTTGTTTCAACCTCTCCAAGACAGACTTTTTGTGTTCTTGGTGGTCCATTGGTATGTTCAACACTCTTCTGCAGCACCACAACTTAAAGGCATTGATTTCTTTTCTCTCGTCCTCAATCATTAACCAGATCTCTGATATATAGCAAGTAATTGTGAAGACCAGTTGTGAAGAGTTGCAATACTTTAGGTTACTATGGGCAGAATATTAATGACTCAAAAAAAATGAAAAGAAAATGGAAAGGGTATAGAGAATGACTATACCAAAAAGAATTGGCTGACACAGAAGAACTTCAAGAAACAACATATGATCAAGAGGAAGTGGTGATGAAGAAATTGGCTTCTCTGAAAGAATTGGCAAAAATAATGCCTCAGGAATTGATGGAATACCTGACATATTCCAACAAACAGATATGGCCGTAGATGTGCTGACCTGGTTGTGCCAAGAATTCTGGAGGACAACTACCTGGCCAATCAACTAGAAGAGACAATTTTTATTCCCATTCCAAATAAAAACCAACCCAACAAAGTGTGGAAATTATTAAACAACATGACAGGTGAGCAAAATACTGCTGAAGATTATCTAAAAACTACAAGAAGAAAACTACAAAAACTACATTAACAGAGAACTACCAGAAATACAAGCTGGATTTTAGAAGAGGTCATGGCACTGGAGACTTTATGACCCAGGTCAAATAGATCTTGGCAGAAACCAAAGAGAAGCAGAGGAATGTCTGTGTTTCATTGACTATGCAAAGATATTTGAGTTACTTGTTCTTAGGTGCCATCAAGTCGAGTACAACTCATAGAGACCCTATGAACAATGATACTGAACCCTATTCTACCCTGTGCCATCCTCACACTTCCCGACACACTAGAGCCCATTGCAGCAGTCAGTGCATCAATCCACCTGGTCAAGGGTCTTCCTCTCCTTCACTGACCCTCCACCCTCCCTA
>NW_006400155.1:871708-872835 GCF_000299155.1 Elephantulus edwardii
AACATTTTCTCTCTCAGTTCTAGGGAAAAGGTCTTATCTCTTAGCTTGTCTCCAAGTTGCTTAGACTTCACCATGTGGTTTACCATCAATCTTTCCTCACATCTGCCTACTTAATTTGCTCATTTTATATCTTGTAAAAGACTGACTCAAGACACATCCTACATCAATTCTACCTCTTTAGCATAACAAAGGCAATCCACTTTCAAATGGCATAGTAACCAGAAATACACTCACTTCTTTGACTCATAGCAACCTTCCATCAGGTGTCTTAGCCTAATCTGTTACAGGAGGAGACTTTTTGTCTTTCTCCCAAGAAGTTGTTGGTGGATTAGAACTGCTGGAAGAGGTTGTTTCTTGGCTTAGCAGGGGAGCTCTCTATAGACAATGGTATATTGGTTAGTGGGTATAGCTATCAAATAGGAGTCAGATGGCATAGTTCTCTACAGACTATGGAACAGGGCTCTCTATACACCATAGATGTAGGGGTTAGGAGATACAACACATATTTGGAGTGATAAAATTAAAACCACAAGCGAATGTGAATCTATGAAAATTTATTTTATGAATCCTTTTATTTCCTGAAAGTGTCATGACATAAAAAGATGGGAAATACTACCCTAAAGCAATATGATCTACAAAATCAATTGCTTTCCAAATGTTTTTCATCAATTCAAATATGAACAACACTCATTTTAAATTGTGTTCTATTAGCTTGTGTTATAGTAAATTACATTATATTACTTAAAGAACGAATGACAATAGATGAAATTCAACATAAATTCACTGTGTGCCTGGCCTGTGTGAAAAGGCTGAAAATAAAGCTATGAACAACCAAAAAAGACATCTGCCTTCCAAAAACTCATGTTATAATGCGTGTAATAACAAACAGGACAAAAAGTATAACAAAAATAAGATGTGTTGAAAAAGAGTTGTCATTAAAGAGATTCTAGTTCTCATCACTGGACCAATTGGCAGTAGCAGGATGGATGGTGCAGAGATTGAGATTGTTAACAACTTTAGTTTGCTTGGCTTCATCGTCAACACTCTTGGCACCAGCAGTCAGGAAATCAAAAAATGTATTGCAATGGGAAAGTCTGCTGTTAGGGACCTCTCCAGGGTACTGAAGA
>NW_006400155.1:888334-889658 GCF_000299155.1 Elephantulus edwardii
AAAAAAAAAAAAGAATTAAAATAAAAATCTGAACACCAGAAAAAATGAAAAAGGGGTGGGGGGGAAGAGCAATTTCCCAAATTGTGTAGAACAGGAATTACATGGGGCCAGAAATTGAGGCTTCAGCTCTATGGTTTGGTTATGGAATACTACAATAGAAACACCATAATGAAAATTTTGGACTATTTTACTAAACAGGAATTTATTTTCTTGAAATTTAGGTGGCTGGAATTCTACAAGACACAACTCTGGGGGAACATTTTCTCTCTCAGTTCTAGGGAAAAGGCCTTATCTCTTAGCTTGTCCAAGTTGCTTAGACTTCACCATGTGGTTTGCCATCAATCGTTCCTCACCTCTGTCTACTTAATCTGCTCATTTTATATCTTGTAAAAGACTGACTCAAGACACATCCTACATCAATTCTACCTCTTTAGCATAACAAAGACAATCCACTTTCAAATGGCATAATAACTAGAAATACACTCAGTGCTTCAACTCATAGCAACCTTCCATCAGGTGTCTTAGCCTAAACCGTTACAGGAGGAGACTTCTTATCTTTCTCCCAGAAGTTGTTGGTGGATTAGAACTGCTGGAAGAGGTTGTTTCTCGGCTTAGCAGGGGAGCTCTCAATAGACAATGGTATATTGGTTAGTGGGTATAGCTATCAAATAGGAGTCAGATGGCATAGTTCTCTATAGACTATGGAACAGGGTTCTCTATAGACCATAGATGTAGGGGTTAGGAGATACAACACATATTTGGGGTGATAAAATTCAAACCACAAGAGAATGTGAATCTATGGAAATTTATTGTATGAATCCTTTTATTTCCTAAAAGTGGCATGATATAAAAAAATGGGAAATATTACCCTAAAGCAATATGATCTACAAAATCAATGTGCTTCCCAAATGTTTTTAATCATTAATTCAAACATAAGCAACATTCAGTTTAAATTATATTCTATTAGCTTGTGTTGTACTAAATTGCATTATATTGCTTAAAGAACGAATGACAATAGATGAAATTCAACAAAAATTCACTGTGTGCCTGGCCCTGTGTGAGTCTGAGAATAAAGTTATGAACAACCAAAAAAGACATCTGCCTTCCAAAAACTCATGCTATAATGCGTGTAATAACAAACAAGACAATGAACTATAACAAAAATAAGGTGTGTTGGAAAAAGAGTTGTCATTAAAGAGATTCTAGTTCTCACCACTGGATCAATTGGCAGCATCAGGATGGATGGTGAAGAGATTGAGATTGTTAACAACTTTAGTTTGCTTACCTCCATGGTTAACACTCTTGGCTCCAGCAGCCAGGAAAT
>NW_006400155.1:890328-907726 GCF_000299155.1 Elephantulus edwardii
CTCGTCTTTTCCCTTCCCTTCCCTTCCCTTCCCTTCTCTTCTCTTTCCTTTTTTTTCTTCAGTAATACCACTGAGTGAGTTCAAAATATCAACTTTTAGGTTACTGGTTGTCATGGATTCAATTGTGTCTCCCAAGAATCTAGGAGTATACAATGATATAGTAGAGAAGACAAGTGGAGATGCCACCATCTGATAAATCCTTGTAAGAGGATTAAGGGTGTAATGCTATACTCCTTAGTCCAGTCACAGTCTTAGTCAGTGTGGCCTGAAATATCTTTTATCTCACTAGAGGTTAAAGAAAAATGAATAAAGAGGGGTGGACCTTGCTATGATTAGGGAAGATTTGCCTGAAGTGGAGTGAGTTATCGTTCAGGCACCTACATGAGGAAGTTCCTTGACATAGGGGGAGGCTAAGATACTTCGAGACTTCCAAAGAGTGAAAGAGAGGGAGAGAATGAAAGAAAGAAGATAAGAGCCTTTTCCTGGAGCTGACACCATGAATTTGGACTTCCAACTTTCTATACTGTAAAAAGAGTAAATTTTTGTTAGGTAAAGTCATCACCTTGAAGTATCTCTGTTACAGCAGCACCTGACAATTAAGACAGTAGTACAGCATGTCCTAGTTATCTAGTACTGCTATAGCACAAATAAATGCCACAAGTGGGTGACCTTTGTAAGCAGAAATTTGTTTTCTTGTAGTTTCAAGGGCCAGCTGTGGGGAAGACTTGCCCTCTCTGTCGGCTCTGGTGAGAGATTTTCTCCTCCGAGTTTTGTCCTTCTGCAATCTTCATGGGAGTTAATATCACTATTTTCACATCTTTACTCTGCTCATGTGTTGTTGTCATTAGTATTATGTACTGCTGAGTCAGCACTAACTCACAAGTGACCCTCCAGTAGACTTTCAGAGGCAGTACATCACACAGGAGGAAAGTGCGCATCTTTCTCCAATGGAGCAGCAGGTGGATTTGAACTGCATGTCTTTGGGTTGTCAGTATAATTCTTTACCGCGGAGGCACCAGAAGCTTTGGTGGCCTAGTGGTGAGAAGATACGCTAGAATCCTAAGGCACTTGGTTTGAATCTTTCACTTTAGTGAGGGAGAAAATAAGTCTCCTCATGTGCAATTTACTGCCTCTGAAAATCCGCCAGAGTGTCACCTGTGGATCCGTTCTGACTCAATGTACACAACAACAAGCCACTAGAAGGGAGCTCTGGAAGCCTGATGAGGAGGAGGTGCCTCTGAAAGAAAGCATGTTGAAGGTCAACTATGGGTCAGTTCTGACTTGGTGGTACAAAACACCCACCAGAGCTAATTTGCTTAGTCTCCTCTATCTCAACAGAGATTGACTTAAAGCACACAAGCCCTATACTAATCCTGTCACATTAACATAACAAAGATAATCCGTGCTTAAGTAGAATTATAACCACAAGTTTAGAAGATAGGATTTATAACATGTTTTGTGGGAAATGAAATTCAATTTGCAATATTCAACCCTTTAGATCCCTAAAATTAGTGTTTTTTGTCACACAGAAAACATATTTACCCCATTAAATTATCCTGAAAGTCTTAATTCAATCTATAATTGAGTATTTACTGTAATACCTGTTGCTCTTGTTGGATGCTGCCAAAATAAATTCCACTCACAGTAACACTATACCACAGAGCAGAAGTGCCTCCCAGGTTTCCTGGGCTGAAATCCTTATGAGAGCGGACACCCAAGCCTTATCTCCCATTGAGACACTGGATAGGTTTGAACCATCAACCTTTTGTTAGTACGCAAATTTAGTCAGGATGCCACTGGAATTTTCCTGAGTCACTTGTTATTGTTATTATTTGCTGTCCAATCACCTGTAACTCATAGCGACCCTATATATAACAGATCTGAAGCCTGCCCCTATCCTGAGCAGGTCTCACTGACTCCAACTCATCTACCCCAGTTGCCACACTGTATCAATTTATTTCGTTTGGGATCTTCCTCTCCTGTGCTGTCCCTCTACCCTTCCAATATGATGTCCTTCTCCAAGGACTGGTCCATTCTGGCCACAAAAATTAATTCTGGTAAGGGGGCTAGAAGTCCAAATTCAGGATTGCAACGCCAGGGGGCAGCCCTACCTTTCTGTCGTTGTTGTTACCTGCTGTCGAGTCGCTTGAGACTCAAAGCAACCCTATGTACAACAGCCCTAAACCCTGCTCTGCCCTGTGCCAGTCTCACTGTCTCCAACACACCCACCCTGATTATCTCAGTTACTGAATCAATCCACCTCATAGAGAATCTTTCCCTGCTACCCTATCCCTCCACCCTCCCAAGCATGATGTCCCTCCTTACAAGATGTCCAATGTACGTCAGACAAAGCTTCAGAATCCTTGCCTCCAAGGAGCAGCCTGGTTTAACCTGCTCTAGGACGAACCTGTTTGTTTTCTTAGCAGTCCACGGCACATTCAATACTCTTCTCCAGAACCACAGCTCAAAGGCATCAATTCTCCTTCTATCCTCCCTAGTCATTGTCCAATTCTCTGATCAATAACTAGTGATTGCAAAGACCATGTCTGTATCAGATGCATCTTAGTCTACAGAGTGACACCTTTGCTATTCAGTACTTTGGAGAGGTCCCTAACAGAAATTCTTATTTCCTTCACTGTCTAGGTGTTCCCTTGTGACCTCCCTGTATTTCAGCCTTCCCTGGTGACGATGAGTTTGTTATGCTGGGACCTAGATCTTAAAAAGACATATGTCAGTGCAACAATGAATGAATGGAAATCTGAAGTCTCTGTAAATTTTTACTGAAATTAATAATAAATTTTTAAAAATTTTTGAAAAATACGTATGTCATTCCTGGTAATGATTTCTTGGTGGTACTGAGTTTTGTTTCTAGTGAGATAAAAGTTATTAGAAGCCACCCCCTTAGGGAACTCCCCTTACATCTGACTGTAATGACTTGTGCTGGGCTGCCTTCCACCTTTAAACCTCCTATAACTATTATATTATCTAGACTTTAGGGGAACAGTTCATAGCTTCTCCATATATCATTCCATACACATGGTTTGGGGGAGAGGGACAAATTACCACCCACTACAGCAAGTTACCCATGTTTTGTAAGACAAATAGAAAATTATAGAAGAAAACTCTCTGACAAACTGTTTCTGTAAAAATTCACTCACTCATTATCATGGAATTGGTTCTGACTTACCCCTACCCTCCATCACGTATTCTAGGCTATAAATCGCAATGAAAGAGATGGCCCATATTTCTCCGCTGGAACTAATGGTGGACTCAGACTTTTGGGTCAATGTAAGTCTGAATTAATGACAGTGAGTGAAATTTAGAGAAACTGTTTTTGAGTTTTTTTACATTTTATTTTATTAATTTTAATGAACATTTACATATATTTTGGATTTCCATTCATTCCTTGTTGCACTATTTTCTCTACCTCCCCCCAGTTCGTTCCTCTCTTTTTTCCCCCCTTGAAAATCTGTTTTAATTTTCCCATTGCCACAGTGCTTGTCAAAACCAGTTCTGATTAATTTCCTTTGTCAGTGTGTCCTTTGACATTCCCTACCACTCCTCCCTGAGAGAGACTTCACCCTGATTCATAAGGAAAAGGGGATGGTGTATTCTCTTAGCTACTTCCTGCTGAAAAGGGACCCTGTAGGTTTCAGGGTGAAGATCTTTTCTCACTACTCTAAAGGGTTCCTTTGGCAATAGGAAACATGCAGACTATTGTGGAGATTAATTTTGGAATTTAGATGAACTGTTATCAATTGTGCTTAGCCATACATGTTCATATCCTTGAAGATGCATCATGGAACTGTTGCAGCCTAGAAGACACAAATTTAACTAACAAGTTAAAATTGCATGAGTTAAAAATTGTTGTTGTTGTTGTTGTTGTTGTTGTTATGTGCCGTCGAGTCGTTTGTGACTCATAGCGACCCTATGTACAGCAGCCCTAAACCGTGCTCTATCCTGTGCCAATCTCATTGCCTCTGACACACCAATCCTGATTACCCCAGTCACTGAATCAATCCACCTCATAGAGGGTCTTCCCCTCCTGCGCTGTCCCTCCACTCTACCCAGCATGATGTCCCTCTCTAAAGACCTGTCTCTCCTTACAACATGTCCAAAGTATGTCAGACGAAGCCCCAGAATCCTTGCCTCCAAGGAGCAGCCTGGTTTAACCCTATCTACGATGAATCTGTTTGTTTTCTTGGCAGTACATGGTACATTCAATACTCTTCTCCAGCTCAGAGGTGTCAATTCTCCTTCTATCCTCCCTAGTCATTGTCCAACTCTCTGATGCATAACAAGTGATTGCAAAAACCATGGCCTGTATCAGGCGCACCTTAGTCTCCAGAGAGACACGGCTGCTCTTGAGTACTTTAGAGAGGTCCCTAACCACAGACTTTCCCATCGCAATACTTTTTTTATTTCCTGGCTACTGGTGCCAACAGTGTTGACCGTGGAGCCGAGCAAACTGAAGCTGTGAACAATCTTAATCTCTTCGCCATCCATCCTGATGCTACTGATTGGTCCAGTGGTGAGAATCTTTGTCTTCTTGACATTGAGCCTCAGTCCATATTGAAGGCTGCAGTCCTTGACCCTCTGCAGTAAGTGCATGAGGTCCTCCTCAGTTCCAGCAAGCAGGGCTGTGTCATCTGCATAATACAGATTGTTGATAGATCGTCCACCAATCCTAATGCCACGCTTCTCCTCATAGAGCCCAGCCTCTCGGATAATTTGCTCTGCATACAGGTTGGAAAGGTATGGAGGTAGGACACATCCCTGGCGTACACCCTTCCCAATTTTGAACCATGCAGTGTTGCCCTGCTCTGTTAAAATTGAAAGCTATAATATTCCAGGTAGAGATTCTAACAGTGGCACAAATCAAGTTACAGAGGGAAGGTAGTGAGAAGTTGTTTTGATATATGATGGGTGAAACTTAAAGACAATGTGCTGAGTAGAATAATTCAATCACCAATCACAAAAGGACAAATCCTGTATTAATCACATATATAAAAAGACAAGAAAAGGAAAGAAAGTACTGTATTAGTACTGATTAGCAGGAGTAGGAGGGAGGACGAAATGGGTGCTAATTATGAGGGGGGAAATCACATTAATTAAATGTTTCCCAGCTGATTATTATAATAACTGCCAATTAAGTCATGTACCATAAAAGGTTGAATTGTAAAAAATAGTGTGATAGATGTATTTATAATAAAACCCCACACACATATGCACATAGAATAGCTGCTGAGGTTGCATAATTATGTACAACCAAACACTTGATAGGGTTTGGATCTTTGGTTTGAAGAATGGGGTCATGATTTCATGGGCCATCCCAGTTAGCTGGCTTAGTAACCTGTTTAGTGCTTCTGTTCCACCTCCTACTTAGCTAGTACCTGTAGTCTTGAGAACCACCCAATGTATAATAATTGGTCTCCGTTCACCTGGGACAAGAAGAGTCAGAAATAGGAACAGGATATAGAAAATGTGGGTATTAGTTCCATGAACAACTGTCTCCTTTGTCAAAAGAACAGAAGGATTGGATGATGCCCAGTTACCATTATTGAATATTTCGATCAAAGATCAGTCATTTGTTTGTGGCTGTTGTAGACCCCTGTCTTTGTAACTCTTACAATTAAGTCTACAAGTGTGAGGTGTTTGTCATTCAAACTCAGACTCAAACTCAAGGGGATTTGCCAGTTTACTAATAATGTATTTAAGGCATATGATTCCATTTGGAGGGACAGGCATATAAGATGTGTAGAAAGTTAATGTGGGAACGGGTCAGTTTTGTCAATTCTCTGGGTTTCACTTGGGCTGCACACAACAGGAAACGGATCTCACAATCAAGAAGAGAGAACCAGAGAGTGTACTGCATCACTTTGACCTGAGATCTCTGTGAGAACTCTAACACTGAGGAGGATGTATGAGACAAGGAAGAGACCCAGAAAACAGTATGAAAAACAGCTATGAGCTCCCAGTGCAAGGAATGAGAACACTGAGTGCTTGCTGGAGGGAATGTCATCGAGTACTTACTGGCCAACCAGGTCAGCTGATAACGCTAGAACAGAGCGCTTTGGGGCCTATGCTTACTGGCAGAGTGAGGTGGCTCATAACTGTCATAGTTAAAAGACCTTGTAACACTTATCCAAGAAGGGCAGAGATAAGATTGAGGGTCAGATTATGGCCTGCCTGTGTTGATGCCTAAAGGATTGGTCTGACTGAAGTAGTATCCTGAATATTCCCATACCTGAATTGCAACCCGGTTTTTCTCTAACAAACTGTGAATATTGTCTATGTGGTTATTGCAATGATGAACCCACTAGAGAAGTAGTGGGCAATGTTGGGGGGAATAATTGGTGCTTGAATTCTTAGAACAAGCTGAGGTACGCATCTAATCTCATAGGAATTGTCTTTGTGCTGTTGATGGATGTTCTTCCTTGTGAAGTTAGTTGAAGTCAGACACTCTCATACCCAAGTGCACTGATTTTTTTTTAATATATTTATGCTCACAATAGGGGAAATGTATAAGAGAATTAAAAATCTCACATACTACAGACTCTCTGGAATGCAGATGAAACCCCAAAATAAGAAAGCCTAAACCAAAAAATATCCCCTGAAGTGTTAAAACTAAGCAATTGCTTGCCTTAACTGATAAAGGTAGAGGAAAACAAAATTCTCTGACATCTTAAAATTAAACAATTGCTTGCCTTAGCTTATAAAAAGAGAGAAGGTATGGGAATATCACCCGATGTCTTAAAGCCTAAAAGTTGTTTGCCTTAACTGATTGAAGGGGAGGCGGGGGGAATCTGCCTTGAGCATCACGTTCTTCTAAAATAATGTTAATTTTTATTTCATTGTTAAATATTTTCTTCATCCCCCTCCCCCACCTCACAATGCACCCCTTATTCCAGATTGTTCTCATACATATAAGCATTATGTTCTTTAAGAACTACCTTTATGAGATCAAATTGATAACAGCAACTCCCATGGTTGAATAGGAAGCTTGAACTGAGTAGTGCTTTCATGTTAGAGGGGTGAGAATGGTCATACAACTGGAAGAATGTAATCAAGGTACGTGTATGTGTCAACAACAAAATAAAATTTAAAGTGGGGTTGTGTGGGGTAGAAAAGAACCCAAATGTTTTATAATCTAGTGCTGTTATATCAGAGATCCCATAAGTGAATGGCTTTATCAAACTGAAATTTATTCTCTTACAATTTGCTGTCGTTGTTATGTGGTGTCTTATAGCTTCTTCTTCTTATTATTATTATTACTATTACTATTATGAGCTATGAAGTTGAGTATGACTCATAGTGATCCTATAAACTGTAAAATAATAGATCTAAATGTAAACAATAGATCTAAACCCTGTCTTATCCTGTACCAACCACACAATCTCTGATATACTCGAGCCCATTGCTTCAGTCATTGTGTCAGTCCACTTGGTTGAGTATCTTCCTCTCCTTTACCATTTTTCTACTCTTCCAAGTATGATGTCCTTCTCCAAGGAAAAGCCCCTCCTAGCAACATGCCCAAAGTATATGAGATGAATCCTTGCCATCCTTGCTTCCAAGGAGCACTCCTTCTCCAAGGCATATATATCTGTTCGTTCTTTAGACAGCCTATGGGATATTCAGTACTCTCCTCTAACACCACAGGTCAAAGGCATCAATTCTTCATCTTTCATCCTTATTTATTGTTTATCTCTCAGACACATAGTAAATGATTGAAAAAACCATACCTTAGTCCTCAAACTAACATCATTGTTCCTCAGTAATTTGGAGAGGTTCCTAACTGTAAACTTTTCCAGTGAAATATGTCTCCTTATCTCATCATGACTGCTGGTGCCAACTGTCTTTTACTGTGGATCCATCTAAGATGCAGTCATTGACAGTTTCAATCTTTTCTCCATGTATTGTGATGTCACCTATTGGTCCAGTGGTGAGAATTTTTCTTTTCTTGTTGTTGAGATTCAATCCATATTGAAGGCTGTATTCCTTGATCTTCTGTAACAAGTGTTTGAAGTCTTTCTCCCTTTCAGCAAACAAGGTTGTGTAATCTACATAATCCAGTTTATTGATGAGTCTCCCTCTGATTCTGATGCCACATTCTTCTTTGTGGAGTACAGCTTTTCGAATATTTGCTCAACATACAGATTGAATAGTTATGGAGAGAGAATCCAACCCTCATGCATACCTTTCTTACAGTTTAGGATGCTGGAAGTCCAAGTTCAGGCAATTTGGGGAAAGGCCCTGTGTTTGTGTTGGTTCTGGAGGAAGGTCCTTGTTTCCTTAGCATCTCTGGAGATCTCCATCTCCTTCTATGGTGTGGAGGAGCTGCCTGTTGAACTCAGGTTCAGAACACACTCCACTCCTGGTAATTCTTACTTGGTGCTCCTGACATGCCCCTCTCTGCTTGCTTTTCTCTCATTTTCGCTCATGTGAAATAAGTGTGGTACATGCCAGTCTAGGGGAAAAAAGACTCTTACATCAGTTCAGGACTGCAATGGGTTTAAGGGGTATTGAATTCCACCTTTAAACCTCTTACAATGACTAGATTTATCAGGTCACAGGGGACCTTAACATTTTGGGGAGATACAATTCAGTCCATGCTCCAAAACAAGCAAACAAAAAAGATTCAGAATGTTAAGTGCAAAGGATTTAGGTGGACCAAAACAACGAAATGTCTCAACACATTCAAGGGGACATGGGTTTGGGATGGGAAGACCTGGTAGGAGCTGGATGCAGGTATTGGGAGGTACACTGTACTATTTGCTCTTGAGTCCTGTGGTGCTTTCTTAATCTATGAGTTTACAGGGTGGTCTGAAATGTGAGTGGATTGGCACCCAGAATATAAAAAGCTTGTTCTTGTCCCTGAAGAATCTGGTTTTGGCCTCCTGAAAACTCATCAGTGATAATATTTTTATTTTTAAATGCGTATTATTTGCCTCATGAATTCAATTCCATTCAGACCCTTCAAAGTGCTTGTGTATAAATGCACTAAGAGTTTAGTATTACGTCGCTGTTTAAATCATTCAGGTTATAATTCCATTTTATGATTTAGACATCTCAAGTTATATAGCCAGTGCCTGAAGCACATTGAAAAAAACAATGAAGTTTGATGGCTTAAGATAAAGTCTTATTATTATTCTTGAACATTTTAGGGAAAACCATAAATCCACATAACCATGGCCTTCTATTTTAATATAGTTTATGACTAATTTGATTTAATTGTATTCATATTTGACTCCAATTCATATTGTTCTTCCATTAGTTAGTTCACAGTCAGTTCTTATTTTTATACTCAATGAGGCTCTCAGCTTCTGATATATTGTGCAGATCTAAAGAGTTTTTAAGTAACAACTAATTAACAGTCATAGGCATGCTGCAATTTGTCAGCAGACGATCCATTTTCCCTCACCTTTTAAGAGCTTTTCTACATATTCTAAAATAGTAATGGCATGTCCTCTGGGGATTTTCAGAGTCAGAGAGCTTACACAATGTATTGATGAAAACATATGCTGGAAGCCATTCTTCCTAGAGTCCAATGCAAGAAGTATGTTCTCTTTTGGAGTTCCTTTGTTACAGCTCTGTGACTCTTAGTTTTTGTTATCAGAAGTTTCAAATGCCCTGGCTCCAGCTTTGTTCATTGTTGTTAGATGCCCTGTAGTGATCTCTGACTCACAGCAACCTTAGAACAGAAGGAAATGTTGCCTTGTTTTGCTGTTGTCATGTGCCTTGAGTTTGACTCCTAGAGACCCTGTGAACCACTGATCTGAGCCTTGACAGCTCTTCCACCATCTTCACTATCTCCAGTATAGTTGAGTCCATGCATCTATTTCCATTGCTCTGTTTGGGTTCATGTTCCAGTGTAGTCTCAGCCAATATTCTGTTGTGACTTACAAGGTCTTAATTTGATAATTTTCAGAAATTGATCACCAGGCTGTTTTTCCTAACCTTTCTTAGTCTAGGAGTTCTGCTAAAACTTGTCCACCAGAGGTGAATTATCCAATTAGAAAGTATGCATGGGTTTTAATTGTGTTTAGTTACTAATTCATAGTGCATAATCTCGTATAACTTTCACCAGGGTTACTTACAATAAGCCAGTGCATATTGTACTTGTTAGCTAATCCACCCCTGCTGTTCACTGTGGGTATCTGAAATACCAGTGGCACAGATTCCAGCATCCCAGACATGCACACTCCTCTACATTATGATAAACTGACATATGAGAGGTGGGCATCTTCCTAGCACCTCTCCTGCCTTTTCATCATACTTTCTTATCTAGTTCTAATTTCTGTCTTTAGTCTCCATTAGTTTATAGATAGATGTGTGTCTCTTGTTAGATGCACAAATGTCTTTAGAAAGTGCGTTAAGGGTCTAGGTTATACATAAATCTTCCTGCTTGTTGCATTGATGCTGATGCATGAGGACCCTTATGTATCAGAGTGTAACAAGTAGTTCATAGATCTCCCATGACTTCATGGTTGTGCAGGGTGTTTTTAATGTTGTTGGGTGATTTGTTTTTATTATTTGGACATGGATTTTTTCCCCCTTCCTTTTTCATGTAACTTAATTAAAACAGTCATCTTGGTAGTTACCATAAAAGGTAACATAGAAAATTATATTTACATTTTGGGACCAAAATACAAATGAAGAGCAGGGTAGTGCTTTTCTCCTTTCCTTCTTGCTTCCTGGGGAAAAAAAAGAAAACCCCTTAAGAAACAATTTATTGAAATAGATGAAGGAGAGAACTGTTTAAAAGGGATAGTCCTAAATAAGAGCTGCATAGTAAAGTGGGGGGGGGGATTGTATAACAATGAAAGTGTTTTTTTTTCTTTTCAAAGAGAAAAGCAAGCCAGGGGAGGGGGACAGGGAGGGAAATGTGCAACAATGAATGAATGAAAATCCAAGTTCTCTATAATCTTTCATTAAAATCTCAATTAAAAAGAAAAAGACACGATTCCTTACACCAAGGGTCACAAAGGATTGATTTGTAATTTGGTAATTTAGATGTAGTGAAGCACAGAAAAATTGGACAAGTTTTCACAAATGAGACCCAAGTTCAAGATCATCCTGTGTGTGCCCAATTCAATAACCCAGGTGAGGAGTCCGCACACAAGCTGGGCTTTCCCTCTTCCTGCCTCACTCTTCTCACAAAGTCACATCCCTGACACAGACATGCATAGAAGGGGTGGGAGACTCTAAGAGAAAATCTGACTCTGTGTGTACAGGAGGGATGAAAAAACTCTCCACGTGCCAAAAAAATGGGGGCTGATGCTGGGATATCCTTTCCTCCCTGCTGAAAGATTCCTAACAAAGGAAGTGGAATCATTCACAAATGAGTCTGAAAAGTGGAAAACTGTTTTCAATGACAAAGACTTGAACACATAGATAAGAAATAAATTCAAGACTGGAGGACACCTGGAGGGAGCAATTCTAGGCGATAGATGCCTGCACTTGTCCAAATTAGGCTAATAATTGTTTCTGGGATGCAGGATATGGGACAAGGGTGGAAGAGTAATATAGGCAATCAAAAGAAATAATATTTTACCTAATTAAAAAAATTCAATAAACTTAAATGCAGCAATTTGTAGGAGGCATTCTGCATGTGGGTGTGCATGGACACCAACAGTGTGGAGCTCTGGAGCCATCAGACATGTGCTACACAGATGAGGCCCTTCTCAGCCCTGCAATCTTCAAGGCTTACCTACCTGAGGCCTCAAAGAAGAAGCCATGTTGTTTCCTCTTAGACCACTCATTGGCTTCCTGGACTAGTTTCCTCAGGAACAAAAGTTCACAAGCTGAGTGGCTTATAAGAACGGAATCAATCTATATCACAGTTCTGGAGCGAAGGAGGGTAAATTCAATGTGACAGCAGGCCCAGGCCCTCTCAGAAAGCTCCAAGTGATGGTCTTTTCTTATCTCCCCCAACTTTAGTCACCCCGAGTACTCTTGACTTGTACTTGCAGAAAAACTCCATCTCTGCCTCCTTCTTTCTTCTGTCTCTGGGTCTCTTCTCCTTGCTCATAGGACACCACTTAGATTCTACTAGGACCCACTCAGCTCCAGGAAGACACATGCTAATTTAACTGATTAATGTTAGATGCCATTGAGTCAAACCATGACTCACAATGACCCAATACACAACAGATCGGAACCTTATCCTAACCTGCACCGTTCTTAAGATCTCCTTCATGCTTAAGCCCATTGTTACAGTCATGGAGTCAATCCATCTTGTTGAGGGCCTCTCCCCCTTTCACTGTCCCCTCTGCTTTTCCCAGCATAATATTCTTTTTCTTATAACTGACACCTCCTGATAACATGTGAGACTGGGTTTCACCATCGTTGCCTCTCAGGAGGACTTTGACTTTGGTTGCATTTCTTTAGTTGGTTGAATGTGACCCTTTTCCCAAACAAGGTCACATTCAAAAGTACTAAGAGTTAGGAATTCAATATATCTTTTTGGGAAGCAGCATAGATTTAATTCAATCCATCATATTACTTTAAACATCTAGTTTCATGATTATCCATTTTGGGTTTGGGTGGTTATATTTTTAAACTTGTAACTCAGCTCTTCTAGAAGGTCTTCCTCAAAGATTTTATACATTTCCTAGGACTTTGATCTCATGCTCATTTCCAGTTCCAAGGTCCTGGATTCATTAATTTGTCTACAATTACCTAGTCTCCCTTTTTTGGGGGACTTACCCAGATATGGAATCCAGCCTCTTGTCTTTAATTTACACAAATACCACCCACATGAGGCAAATGTGTGTGGAAGGTGTTATCAAATGCTTTGGAAAAACAGGAGAGTGTGAAAAAGCAAAACAAGCAATTAAAAATGGAACAATAGGTGATTTGGGGATTTTGCCATCCTGCCAATCCATATTTGTGGAGTATCAGATTTTACCCAAAATGTTTTATCAACTTATTTTGCTCAATGAGAACATTCCTTTCCTAAAAGGAATTCCAATAGCAAATGTGAAGATTAATCCTGTATGTGTATTAAGACCGTGTGTTAACATTGTGTAGCTGTCTCAGTACAAAGTGAATTCTATGTGTTGTAAATTCTAACCCCTATAATGTTAATGAGGAAGGTCAGAGGTAGAGCTTCTAAGGTATGATTAGCCTTATCTGATTAAGGGAAAGTCTCCTCAGTGGTGTGGCCTGTACGGTATTTATGTTTGGGCTCTCTAAAGAGCTTTCTGTTAGGTCTACATCTGGCTCTCTGGTTTGTGGTCTCAAGCCTTGAAACTGTGTCTTTTCAAATGTTCTGACTTTGTATTTGCCAGTTTCCAAAGCCAAACATCTGTGACTTTGCTTTTCAACAAAAACTTTTGGACATTTCAACCTGTGAAGCTCACAGCCTTTAAAGCCAGCAACCTGAGAACTTGTCTACTGACAACTTGGACTCATCATCACAAAGACTCATGAGAGGCAGGTTGAAGAACGTGTGTGTGGACAGGTGGGCAGCTATCGCCAAGAGACCTCAGCAGCCCTTTGAAAGCTTGACGCATCCCTTGATGCCTCTCATTTGACATCGGGCCTACTGGGTCTTGCCAGCCTCCAGCAAGTGTGTGAGCCATTTCTTTGAAATAGATCTGTGTATGTGTGTTTTATTTCTCTAGAGAATCCAGCCTATGGCAAAAGGTTTAATTCCTTTTCCTGATCATACTACAAAATACTAAAAAGACATTCTCTTCCTAACTCTTATAAGTGTGGAAAGGCAAAGATCTTATTTCAGATTTCTTAACTCAAGAAAAGGCAAAATGGTGAATATTGACCATCTGCTCTGTGTCGGGAACACCAGTAGAGTTCATTAAATCCCTGTGCTGTGAAGTTTGGGTAGCTATCTCCCTTTCACTGATTTGGATACTGAGCCTCAAAGAAATGAAACTGCTTCCCTAAATCTCATCATTTGTTATACAAGATCAACTTGCATTTTGCCATTTGTGGAACAACTAGAAATTGAAGATGCTTTAAGCTTTCTAAGAGCTGCTGAGGTCTCTGGAAAGTTGCTGCTCCTGTCCCCACCTACCTTCTGCACTCTGCCCCTTAGAGTCTTTGTGGTGAGGAAGGTTCCTGGATGAGGTCAATGTGGTCATGGTGATAATGCTTCTAGTAAAAGAGAACTCCCAGAAATGGGAAGATAAGAGGACTTGAATCACACTTTATCTATCTCCATGAGCCAGTTTCTGGGTTGATGTGTTGTTTATATTTTAATTGTGAAAAACATCAAACTTAAAAAAAAGACAGACTGATATAACTACTCTCCTCTGTCCTCCATCCTCCTCACCGATCTTATATATGTTGACTTGTATGTTTGTGTAATGCCACAAGCTCTACCACTAGTATTTCAAAATACTAGCAGGGTCACCCAGGGTAGACAGAAGAAAAGGCTGGTGGCCTGTCTCTGAAAATTAAACAATGAAACCTTTATCAATCACAATAGGACATTGCCTGACTCACTTGGAGAGACAGACCAAAAATTGCTGGAGAAGGACATGGTGCTTGGTGACGGAGAGAACCAAGGAGTGCAAGGGGAACTCTCAGGGAGGTGGAGGGGCACAGGAACTACAGAGGTGGGCGTGAACATGCTGGCAATTATGAAAGTGTGCAAGATAGTTTGTACTAAGGCTCCAGGAATAGATGGTATACCAATTGACATATTTCAGTTAACAGATGCTGCCATGGATGTGCTCACCAAATTGTGCCAAGAAATATGGAGAACGACCACTTGGCCAACTGACTGGAAGAGATCGATATTTGTTCCTATCCCAAAGAAAGGTGACCCAACAGAATGTGGAAACTACAGAACAATCTCACTGATTTCACATGCAAGCAAGATTTTACTGAAGATTATCCAAAAACGACTGGAACAGCACATCAACAGAGAACTACCAGAAGTCCAGGCTGGGTTTAGAAGGGGTCATGGTACTAGAGATATTGTAGCTGATGTTAGATCTTGGCTGAAAGCAGGAAATACCAGAGGAATGTCTATCTGTGTTTCATTGACTATGCAAAGACATTTGACTGTGTAGATCATAACAAACTATGGCTGACTCTGAGAAGAATGGGAATCCCAGAACATTTGATCATTCTAGTGCGAAACTTATACTTGGACCAGGAGGCAGTCGTCAGAACAGAGCAGGGCAACACTGCATGGTGGTTCAAAATTGGGAAGGGCGTACGCCAGGGATGCATCCTATCTCCATACCTTTTCAACCTATATGCAGAACAGATTATCTGGGAGGCTGGGCTCTGTGAAGAGAAATGTGGGGTCAAGATTGGTGGACAATTTATCAACAATCTCCATTATGCAGATGACACAACCCTGCTTGCTGAAACTGAAGAGGACCTGAAGCGCCTGCTGCAGAGTGTCAAGGACTGCAGCCTACAACATGGATTGAGGCTCAATGTCAAGAAGACAAAGATTCTCACCACTGCACCAATTGGCAGCATCAGGATGGATGGTGAAGAGATTGAGGTTGTACACAGCTTTAGTTTGCTTGGCTCCATAGTCAACAGTCTTGGCACCAGCAGCCAGGAAATTAAAAGGCGCATTGCAATGGGAAAGTCTGCTGTTAGGGACCTCTCCAAAGTGCTGAAGAGCAATGGTGTCTCTTTGGAGACTAAGGTGCATCTGATACAGGCCATGGTCTTTGCAATCACCTGTTAGGCATCAGAGAGTTGGACAATGACCAAGGAGGATAGAAGGAGAATTGATGCCTTTGATCTGTGGTGCTGGAGAAGAATATTGAAAATACCATGGACTGTTAGGAAAACAAACAGATTTGTCCTGGAAAGGGTTAAACCGGGTGGCTCCTTGGAGGCAAGGATTCTGAGGCTCCGTCTAACATACTTTGGACATGTTGTGAGGAGAGACCGGTCCTTAGAGAGGGACATCATGCTTGGGAGGGTGGAGGGACAGCCAGGAGAGGAAGGCCCTCTGTGAGGTGGATTGATTCAGTGACTGGGATAATTGGGATGGGAGTGTCAGAGACAGTGTGATTGGCACAGGACAGAGTGGAGTTTAGGGCTGTTGTACATAGGGTCGCTATGAGTCGCAGGCGACTCGATGGCACATAACAACAACAACAACAAGATAGTTTGGTTCTGCAGTCAACTCTTTGTTCTGTTTTGTAGAAGATCACCTTTAATTGGAGTGGATGTGACAGGAGCTGTCAGACAGCTTCCATAGTGACCATTTCATAGATAATCTAGATCTGTTCTCTCTGTCACCCTATCCCAATACTAGCCAGCTCTATGTTGCAGCAAATCTTCAATTTCACCTTACTAAAAAGCCATCACTAGCACCCCAGGATATGCTTTATGCCATTTATACTTCTATTACAACAAAGCTTTCATGAATTGTTTTAATTAGAATGTCTTAGAGCAGATATAAACAGCACACAATTAAACATATGAGCCTAACAAGACAGGCATTAACAGGACACTTTAGTTCCTCAGGTACAGGGGACTCTCTGCCTTTTCCAAGTCTTACATTTAAATTAATCTCATTCAACTCTCTCTCCTTTTCTCTCTCTGACATGCACATACTCTTACTTATCTGTGTGTGTAAATGGGAAAAAAAAATTACACACACATGAAGAAAAAAAATTTTTAATAGTCTTGAGCATGTCAGAGATCTTGAGGATGATGAAGGATAAGGCAAGGTTTCAATCTGTTGGTCATGGGGTCGCTATGAGTTGTAGACAAGTTGAAGGCCCCTAACATCAACAGTTATATGTGCTTATGGATCCATCTCTCTCTCATAGCTGATTCATAACTGACCCTCCATTGATTGAATTTCTGATGTAAATCAAATGAGAGAGACTATTCGTTTTTGTCCTGTGGAGTCACTAGTAGATTTGAACCACGAGAGGGCCACCAGCTTTTGGTTAGCAATTCCCTGCTACCAAAGCTCCCTATAGGCACCCCAAAAATTGATAAAAGGTAAAAAAGATACATATTAAATGTTATCAGAATTTTCTTAGATGTGGTGGGCAGTAAAAAAAAAAAAATCTAGTCTGTTTTCTTTTGGCTTACAATTGATAAAAAAGTTACCATTTCCAAGGATAATGAATGTTGTTATTGTGAGAGCTCTGGTGGTTTGGTGGTTAGGGGGTGCACTCACAACCCAAAGAAAGTCACGTAGTTCGACTCCACCATCTGCTCCTTGGGAGAAAGAAGGGCAATTGCCTCCTGTTTTACAGCCTCTGAAAACCCACAGGAGGGTCAGCTATGGATCAGTTCTGACTCAACAGTACACAACAACATTGCTGTTGTTGTTATGTGCTGTTGAGTCACTTGTGACTCAGCGACCCTATGTACAACAGCCCTAAATTCTGCTCTGTCCTGTGCCAATCGCATTGCCTCTGACACACCCATCCCGATT